>NC_080185.1:65624373-65924373 GCF_950295315.1 Erinaceus europaeus
TAAGACAGAGAGAAATGGACAAATAGGAGGAGAGAAAGAGAGACACCAGCAGACCTGCTTCATCGCTTGTGAAGCAACTCCCCTGCAGGTGGGGAGCCGTGGGCTCAAACCGGGATCCTTAAGCTGGTCCTTGTGCTTTGCGCCATGCTTAACCCGCTGCACTACCGCCCGACTCCAACTCGTCTCTTTTTATTCTCTCTCTCTCTCTCTCTGTGTGTGTGTGTGTGTGTGTGTGTGTGTGTGTGTGTCCACAGCAATGTAGTTTCCTCCAGTATGATAGAGACCATGCTCAGAGCTGAGTGGCACACATGATAAAGTAACTGAGCTATTTTGTCAGTCCACAAACACTTGCTTCCTCTCTTCCTTTATTTTTCCTTTCCATATTTCAGTGATATTAGTTAATACTGCTAAAATTTTAAATTTAATAATATTTTACTAAATAATCAGTCATTCAGTGCATTTTAATCCTATACATTGTAATCTTTATCTATAGATATTTTAAACAAATTTTATATCTTTAATATGGCTATCTAAGTTTTACATTTATTCTTTTTCATCATGATTGGGTTTTCTCTTTACTATTGATTATTTATCCCTACCTATCATCATGAAAATTTATTATATATTTTTTAATTTCAATTTTTTAGGTAAAACATATTCTATCTCTCTCCAAATATATTCGTTTTTGTTCTAGTTGAATTGATTGGAAATAGACTGATCCTATCCTACTGACCTTAGATTTACTGGTACTGTTACATTACTTTTTATAGGAATAATTGTTTACTACTAGTTAACTGAAAAGCATGTACTTAATTATTAGGGAATTCTGAAGGTTTCTTTTTAAATATATTTTTTTAATATTTATTTATTTTCTTTTTGTTACCCTTGTTTTTTATTGTTGTTGATGTCATTAGTTGTTGGATAGGACAGAGAAATGGAGAGAGGAGGGGAAAACAGAGGGGGAGAGAAAGACACCTGCAGACCTGCTTCACCACCTACTCCCCTGCAGGAGGGGAGCAGGGGGATCAAACTGGGATCCTTAGGCCGGTCCTTGTGCTTTGTGCTATTACGCTTAACCCACTGTACTACCGCCAGACTCCCTTGAAGGTTTTATAATCTATTATTACAAACAGTCTCTACTTCTTTTCTTTCCAAGGAGTTTGCAGATTCCTCACACATGTAGGCTTTTTCAGATATTAGTGTTCTTCACTAATATCTTCACTAATATCTTTTTTGGATATTAGTGTTCTTCATTTTCTGGTATAATAATTTTGTGTATTTATTTATTTTTACATTTTTTCCTCATTGCCAAGACTTCATTGCTCATGACTAACTTTTCCTTGAATAAATAAAAATAGATACATAGAGGGAGTTGCAGTAACCACAGGATTATCTCTGCCCCACCCTGTTTTATCTCTTGGTCAGGAGTCAGTGATTAAGCTAAGAAGCCTACTTATAGTTTAAAAGCCCTCAGGATCCCATAGCCTAAAGGGAAGAAAAAGAACAAAAGAGGCTTTTAAGCCACTGAGCTCCAACTCAGGTATTAAAATAATATTGAAACTGTCAATTTCAACAACTGTGAACCCTTTGATTACCTTAGACACAAGTCAATCCAGGCAAGAGTGATCAGTAATTTCAGAAATACTGAGAGAGGGACCTCAGGATATATATATATATATATATATATATATATATATTATAGAATGGTTAAACCAATAAGAAGAAATATTGGAGAAATAAACCAGGAGAAGAGTCCAGCTAAAAGCCCCACAAAGGGTGAAACACAAAATAATGAGGTCAACATCCAAACAATAATTAAGATAATAATCACAGGAGTGAGTAAAGAGTTTGAAAGAATTGTCATCAGAAATGCAGAAACAACAAATGAGAAACTGGAAGAAAACACTAATTATCTCAAGGTTATCAGAGAGCTGAAAGCTGAAATAGCTGAGTTAAGAAAACAACTAGCTGAACAAGCTAGAACAGGGTAACGAACTAGATGAACTCCAGAAAACAGCAGAGGGGAGAGATAATAGAATAAATGAGGCTAAAGACAGAATTAGCAAGATAGAGGATGAATTTGAGACAACTAAAAAAGAAGTAAGTGATTTCAAAAAGAGATTAAGAGATACTGAAACAACAGTAGAAAATTTAGAAATGGTTTGCTGGTACAAACTTTTGTATTTTTGTATCTTGTTGAATGTAAAACATCAATTCCCCAATAAAGAAATAAAAAAAAAAAAAACTTCTCAGTCTTTGACTTGAGGTTGTGTTTCCTTTTTTTTTTTTCTCAGTCTGAGTTTAAGACAAAGACAAAACTCAACCAACAAGGTAGCCAACACTCCTCCCCCCATCTATTGCCATAGACTCAAATAAATGGAAAGCAAAGACCACAACAGCACCACCTGCTGGCCAACATAACCAACACCACACATGCAAAAGCAAAGAAGCAGAAAGTTAAACAGCATGTCACATCAAACAAAGAAAAGTAAATCAGATGAAGTCCAACAAATTCCAGATGCAGACACCTTATGAGAACTTTATAAGAATATGAGCAACGCTTGAAAGAGGATTTTTCTTTGGAATTTGAAAGGAAGCTACAAAGTGTGAAAGAAGACCTCAAAGCAGAGTTCTCTAAGCTAAACTAAGCACTTAAACTTAAATTTTGAGGAAAAATTTCAAACAAAACTTCAAGGAATGAAAGACATTTTTAGTGCAGTTCAATCTCACTAAAAACCTTAGATAATAGACACACATACAGAAGGAAGAATTCCCAATCTAGAAAACACAATTAGCCCACTCTTTCAATTCAAAGATGATGGAGAGGAAAGGTTTAGAAAGAATGAAGCTACTTTCTGTCAAATTGCAGACTCCATAAAAAGGTCAATTATACGGCTTATAGGGATACCTGAGGAAATGGACCGGGTCAAACGTCCAGATGTAATTTTCAGAGAAATTTTAGATGAAAATTTCCCTCACCTAGGCAATCCTCAGAAAATACTTATTTTGGAGGCAGATTGATCACCCAGGTTAATAAATCCAAAATGGTCAACACCAAGGCACATTATTGTAAAATATTAAAAATCAACAACAAGGATAAAAAAGTATAGGCTTCTCAGGAAAGGAAAGATGTTACATATATAGGGAGAAATAACAGACTTTCATCAGACTTTTCTTTACAAACCCCAGAGGTAAGAATAGAGTGTAATGACATATTCAAGGCACTAAAGGAGAGTGAATTTCAACCACAAATTTTGTATCCTGGAAAAATATTCTTCAAGTATGAGGGAGAAATAAAGGCATTCCCAAATACTCAAAAACTAAAGGGATTTGCTACAATCAACCCCACCTTACAAGGAATATTGAATGGAGTCTTACAGGAAAGGAGGAAACAAATCAACACACATTCTCAATGAGATGAACAGCAGTAGACTAGAAACAAAAATACAATAAAATACAAAAGAACAACAAGCAAATAGGGGAGGGAATTAAAAGACAAAGAAGCCCTATCAATTTTTTGTTAATCAAGATCAACTTAAAAAAGTCTTTTCTAGATACACAATGCCAGTTATTACACACAGGGTTACCAAAAAATAAAACAGGGAACAGATATTTGCAGGGAACACAAGAAAAATCAGTGAGGGATACACTACAGAAACTCATCTACACAATATCTTAGATAAAAACAAATGGCCAAAGACTCAACAATTTAAAATAAACTTAAAAAAAATTTAGAATGGACATAAGAACATCAAATATATCAATAATCACCCTAAATGTGAATGGCCTAAATTTACCTGTCAAGATACTAAGAATAGCTAAGTGGATTAAAGAACAGGATCCATCCATTATATGTCTTCAGGAAACACACATTGAAAGTAAAAATAAATGGAAACTGAATATAAGAGGTTAGAGCAAGATGTTCCAAGCTACTAACTCTCAACAAAAGACAGGGACAGCTATCTTATTCTGTGATAAAATAGACTTTCTGGCAAAGAAAGTAATCAAAGATAGAGAAGTACATGACATAATGGATAAAGGTTCAATCCAATAAGAATATATAACCATCATTAATATATATGCCCCCAACTTAGGAGCACCTAAATATATAAAACAAACACTTACTTAATTCAAGGGAGACACTGATAGCAACACAATAATAGTACGAGATTTCAACACACCACTCACAGCAAGAGACAGAAAATCTGGACAAAAAAATAAGTAGAGAAATAGCATACAAATAAAACTATAAGTGAAATGGATCTAATAGATGTATACAGAACTTTCCATCCCAAAAGTAATGAATGCATATTCTTCTCAAGTACAAATGGAACATTTAAAAGGATTGACCATATGGTGGGCCACAAAGGAAGTCTAAACAGATATGTAAATATTAAAATTATACAATGCATCCTCTCAGACCATGAAGGCATGAAACTAGAAATCAACATAAAAAGGAAAATAAATCTCCCCAAAGCCTGGAGAGTAAACAATATGCTGCTGAATAATAAATGGGTCATTGAAGAGATAAAAAAGAAATTAATATTTATCTTGATATCAATATAAATAAAGAAACCAGTTACCAGACCCTATGGAATGCAGCAAAAGCAGTGCTAAGAGGGAAGTTCATAGCAATAGAGGCCCACATTAATAAATGGGAAAAATCACTAGTAAACCATCTAACAACCCACCTCAATGAACTAGTAAACAAAAAGAACCAACAATCAGCAGAAGACAGGAAATAGTCAAAATCAGAGTAGAAATCAATGAAATAGAAAACAAGAAGACCATTAGGAATATTAATGAAAACAAGAGTTGGTTCTTTGAAAGGATACATAAAATAGATAAGCCAGTAGCTACATTCACCAAAAGGAAGAGATAATATTGTGGTAAAATCACTCAAAAATGAAAGAGGAGATATTACAAAAGATGAGGTAGAGATTTAAAGGATTATGAAAGAATTTTATGTACACCTGTATGGAACCAAACATGGCAACTTAGAAGAAATGGATACATTCATAGAGTCATACCCACTACCAACCTTGATACAAAAGGCAGTAGATAAATTCTACAGGCCAATCACTAATAAAGAAATTGAAACAGTAATCAAAAGCCTACCCAAGAACAAAAGCCCGGGTCCTGATGAATTTTACAAAACACTCAACAGGACAAACAAAGAAGAATACCCATCCTCCTCAAACTCTTCCAGAAAATAGAAGAGGGAAAATTCCCAAATACATTCTATGAGGCTAAAATCACCCTGATCCCCAAAGCAGGAAAGGACCCCATCAAAAAGAAAAATATAGACCTATATCCCTGATGAATACCCATGCAAAGATCCTCAAAAAAACCTTGGATAATAGAATACAACAATATATTAAGATAATAATCCACCACGATCAAGTGAGTTTCATCCCTGGGAAACAGAGATGGTGTAATATCCGTAAGTCAATAAACGTAATCCACTATATCAGCAAAAAAGGTAACATAAAAATTACATGATTCTATCAACTGATGAAGAAAAAGCATTTGACAAGGTACAACACCCACTTATGATAAAGGCCCTTGAGAAACTGGGAGTAGAAGGAAAATTCCTAAATGTAACAAAGGCTATATATGATAAACCCACAGCTATCATCATAGTCAATTGGGAAAAATTGAAAGCTTTCCCCCTAAAATCAGGAACTAAACAAAGGTGTCCAATTTCAGCATTTTTATTCAACATAGTCCTAGAAATCCTTGCCATAGCAATCAGACAAGAAAGAGATATCAAAGGAATACAAATTGGAAATGATGAAGTTAAACTCTCATTATTCACAGATGATATGCTGATATACCTAGAAGATCCCAGACACTTTGCTAAGAAACTACTGTAAATCATCAATAAATTCAGTAAAGTAGCAGTCTACAAAATCAGTACCCAGGGAGGGAGAACCAGGCCAGGGACATCACACATGCCTACCAAAATCAGTACACATAAATTCATGGCATTTCTTTATGCAAAAGATAGGTCAGAAGAAATGAAACTGAAGGAATCAATACCACTCAAAACTGAAACCAAGAAGATCAAATTTCTAGGAAAAATCTAACAGGATGTAAAGGACCTTTTTAAGGAAAGTTATAAGACACTGTTAAATGAAATAGAGTATGACACAAAAAAATAGAAGAACATTCCCTGTTCATGGATTGGGAAAATAAATATCATTAAAATGGCTATTTTCACAAAAGCAATCTATAGATTCAATGCAATCCCTATTCAAATCCCAATGATATATTTCAAGGAAATTGAAAAGATTATTCAAAAATTTGTGTACAACTCTAAAAAATCACAAATAGAAAAAAATTAAAAAAATATAAAAAGAAAAGAAAAACTCTTAAGGAAAAAGAAGAAAAATGGAGCCATCACAATACCCAGCTTTAGGTTATACTAAAAAGCAGTAGTAATCAAAACAGTGTGGTACTGGAACAAACATGGTCATATGGACCAGTGGAATAGGATAGAGAGCCCATAACTCAATCAATACATATACAGATACCTTATATATCACAAAGGGGTCAACTCTGCCCATTGGGGAAAAGAAAGCCTCTTTAACAAATGATGTTGGCAGAATTGGACAGCCACATGTAGAAAAATGACACTAGACCACCAATTAACACCATACACCCAAATTATCTCAAAATGGATCAAAGATCTGTATATCAGACCTGAAAGTATAAAATACATAGAAGAATATATCAGTGAAACATTTCATGACAATAACACTAAGGATATATTCAGAGACTACCTCATGGACAAAGGGGAAAAAAGCAAGATAGAGCAAGTGAGACTACATCAAATTAAAAATCTTCCATATATTAAGAAAACTCCATAAAGATAAACAGGAAACCTAGGAAATGGGAGAATATATTCGCATGTCATACCTCAGACAGAAACTTGATATCAAACATCTATATAGAACTCATTCACCTCAACAAAAAGAAAAAGAACAACACAATAAAAAAGTGGGCAGAAGAATGCATAGACATTTCTCCAAAGAAGAGATATGCATGACCCACAGACATATGTAGAAATGCTCCATTTCACTCAATCAACAGAGAAATAGAAATTAAAACCACACTGATGTACCACCTCACACATGTAATAATGGTCTTCATCAACAAAACAGGAGAAGATAAATATTGGAAAAGATGTGGAGAGAAAGGAACTCTAATACACTGCTGGTGGGAATGCAAAATGGTACAACCATTATGGAGAACAGTATGGAGAATCCTTAAGCAAATATAGATGGAAATAATTATGACCCAGCAATCCCACTCCTAGACATTTATCCAAAAGAGATAATATCACTAATTTTAAGGGATATATGCACCCCTACGTTCATAGCTGCATTATCTACAATAGCAAAAATTTGGAAGCAACAAAAATGTCCCTCTACAGACGGCTGGTTAAAAAAAATTATGGGGCACATACTCAATGGAATATTACTCAGCAATAAAAAGATAATTTTACATCCTTTGAGATAAAATGAATGAAACCTGAGAACATTATGCTTAGTGAAATAAGCAAGGAGGTAAAGGGAAATTATAGGATGGTATCACTCATGTTTGGAATTTATAGAACTGAACACACATACATAAAATAAACAACCAGACACAACACAACCCATATTTAAAATGGGAAGACTATTGTGGTTACCTAGGGTGGGGAGGACACAGACTTTCGTTGGTGGGGGAAGATGTGATAGTTTAGTCTTATCACTATTTAGTCCTATCAATAGCAACATGACATGTTGGATGGGTGCATAGATTTAATATCTCAAGTTCCCAACTGCCTAGACTGTAGCCCTAAGCACAAATTCTAGCTCTTGGTAATATTTATCTTAGATTTGCAAAATGATCATACTCTGATAAGGGAATTAATTGTTTATGTATCTCTAAAAATGTATCAGAAAATAAAGCTCTGCAAACATCTAAATCAATTACAGCTTTAGGCCAGACAGGTCAAGACTTTTTGACCTTGTAAGTATTTAAAATACAAGGAAGTTCGGATACCACTAGAAGAGTTCAGATCATAGTGAAGTCAAGTATAATAGCACAGATACTTAGCCCCCAACTAACCTGGCTATAATAATTAATTATTGATATTTTAACTTTACCTGAGAATATAAGAAACCCTTTGCATCCTCTTTAAGACCTGCTTTTCTCATAGTCTTGGTACCTCTAGGATATGCCCATACTCCTTTTCTATGATTCCTTACTACCATACCAATCCTGTCAATTTTAACCAAATTGCTGTTGGTGCTGCCACCCCGCATTATGCTGCTATTGAAATCCTACTGTGGACTGTAACCTGAAATAACAGCCTGAGAAGTCAACCTTGAAACTCTTCAAATCTGTTCCTCCACTCTGACACCATATTCTCAGACAATATTCTCATCCAACCTCAGGTTAGTTACCAAACTCAGTTAAAACTAATATAGTTGTATGTCCCCAGGAACATGACTAAAATGGTTTCCCTGGCTTTCTTCTACCTCCAAATCCCTGATCTCATCTGCTGTGATCCTACATCCTGGTTTCTGTTTAAGAGAAACAGCCGAGTTGGTTGTAGCCTTTTCACTGATGTCTATGAATCCAGTCTGACTACAAACGCTTGACTTTCACATGTCTACATGACTACAACCACACCTTGTTTTTCTTCAAAATTAGCTTAGACTTCCTGCCCCCCCCTCATATCTGTCCCCATTCCCTTTTCCTGAACACGATTAGACTGTGAGCCAATTCCCTCTAGCCAGATGGGAAAAGTACAGATTGTTTTCATGTCCAGTAATGTATAAAAAGGCTCCGAAGATTGCCTATGGTGTGCTTGCTGGCTTACACCCTTGAACATATGTGTGTGTGTGTGTGTGTGTGTGTGTGTGTGTGTGTGTGTGTGTGTGTGTAAAACTTTTACTTTGCTCATGACTCTCGGTGTCTCAGTCCTTGTTTTAAGGCATAGACAGAGTGCGTTTTGCACTGTGTCCCAGATGTTCATTAACTTATCTTGTTCATTAACTGTCTCAACTTATGTCATGCCACCTTCCAGATACCAGATTTCAGATGCTATCAAGACTCCACCCCGACTTTTCTGGGCAGATGACCTCACCAGTGTGTCCTGGACCCTTGCATCTACAGTGCTCTGGTCCACTAGAGAAAGATAGAAACAGGCTGGAAGCATGGATCAATCTGTCAGTGCCCATGATCAATGGAGAAGCAGCTGCTGAAGTCATAACTACTACCTTCTGCTCCCCATAAACAACCTTGATCCATACTCCCAGTTGGGGAGAAGTGATAGGATGAAGATAAGGGGACTATGCACTCCAGGTCCATCAGCAATCAGAGAGAGAGATAGAAGTAAAAGGAGAGGGACATATGGAGGTAGCTTTGATCTCATGAGTGGTATAGAAGGAAAGAGAGAAAAGATTCAGAAAAAGAAGGGTTAACTTTGTATAAATGTGGACATATAGTTATAGAGAAAATGACTGGCCCATGTCTACAACTTTAAGGGAACTGTGGTGGATTACAGTGGGGAGAGTGAAGATTCAGCACTCTGGTGGTGGGAATAGTGTGGATTCAAACACCTGTTGACATATAACTCTGTAATTTAAAAATATATGTTGTAAATGCACAAATCACAGACAAAGAAATTGAAACCATTATTAAGAACCTCCCCAATAACAAAAGTCCTGGACCAGATGGCTTCACAAAATAATTCTACAAAATATTCAGGAAAGAGTTAGTACCCATACTTCTTAAGCTTTTCCATAAGATTGAAGAAACAGGAATACTCCCTACCACCTTCTATGAAGACAACATCACCGTGATACCAAAAGCTGACAGGGACAGAACAAAAAAGGAAAACTACAGAACAGTATCTCTGATAAACATAGATGCAAAAATATTAAACAAGATCTTGGCCAACCGGATACAGAAACATATCAAAAAGATTGTTCATCACGACCAAGTGGGATTCATCCCAGGAATGCAAGGCTGGTTCAACATCTGGAAGTCAATCAATGCCATTCACCACATCAATAAAAGCAAAGCAAAAAGCCACATGATTATCTCAATACATGCAGAGAAAGCCTTTGACAAAATCCAACACCCATTCATGCTCAAAACTCTACAAAAAATGGGAATAGATGGGAAATTCCTCAAGATAGTGGAGTCTATATATAGCAAACCTACAGCCAACATCATACTCAATGGACAGAAGCTGAAAACATTCCCCCTCAGATCGAGGACTAGACAGGGCTGTCCACTGTCACCATTTTTTTTAAACATAGTACTGGAAGTTCTTGCCATAGCAATCAGGCAAGAGAAAGGAATTCAAGGAATACAGATTGGAAGGGAAGAAGGAAAGCTCTCACTCTTTGCAGATGATATGATAGTATACATAGAAAAACCTAAATAATCCAGCAGAAAACTACTGGAAGTTATTAGGCAATATAGCAAGGTATCAGGCTACAAAACCAATGTACAAAAATCAGTGGCATTTCTTTTTGCAAACACTAAATCTGAAGAATAAGATATCCAGAAATTACTCCCGTTTACTGTTTCAGCAAAATCAATCAAATACCTAGGAATAAAGTTGACCAAAGAAGTGAAAGACTTGTATGCTGAAAACTATGAGTCACTACTCAAGGAAATATAAACTGATACCAAGAAATGGAAAGATATCCCAAGCTCATGTATTGGAAGAATAAAGATCAAAATGAATGTTCTCTCCAGAGCCATATACAAATGTAATGCAATACCAATCAAAGTTCCACCAAATTTTTTGACAGAATAGAACAAACACTACAATCATTTATCTGGAACCAGAAAACACCTAGAATTGCCAAAACCATCTTGAGGAAAAGAAACAGAAATGGAGGCGTCACACTGCCAGACCTTAAACTATATTATAAAGCCATCATCATCAAAACAACATGGTACTAGAACAAAAATAGGTACACAGACCAGTGCAACAGAATTGAAAGCCCAGAAATAAAGCCCCACACCTATGGACATCTAATCTTTGATAAGGGGGTCCAAAGGATTAAATGGAAAAAGGAGGCTCTCTTCAACAAATGGTGCTGGGAAAACTGGGTTGTAAAATGCAGAAGAATGAAATTGAACCACTTTATCTCACCAGAAACAAAAATCAACACGAAATGGATCAAAGACCTAGATGTCAGACCAGAAACAATCAAATACTTAGAGGAAAACATTGGTGTAACACTTTCCCACCTAAACCTTAAGGATATCTTTGATGAATCAAACCCAACTGCAAGGAAGACTAAAGCAGAAACAAACCAATGGGACTACATGGAATTGAAAAGCTTCTGCACATCCAAAGAAACTATTAAACAAACAAAGAGACCCCTCACAGAATGGGAGAAGATCTTCACATGCCATACATCAGACAAGAAACTAATCACCAAAATATATAAAGAGCTCAGCAAACTTAGCACCAAAAAAGCAAATGACCCCATCCAAAAATGGGCAGAGGAAATGAACAAAACATTCACTACAGAGGAGATACAAAGGCTAACAAACATATGAAAAACTGCTCTAGGTCACTGATTGTCAGAGAAATGCAAATTAAGACAACACTAAGATACCACCTCACTCCTATAAGAATGGCATACAGCAAAAAGGACAGCAGCAACAAATGCTGGAGAGGTTGTGGGGACAGAGGAATCCTTTTCATTGCTGGTGGGAATATAAATTGGTCCAGCCTCTGTGGAGAGCAGTCTGGAAAACTCTCAGAAGGCTAGACATGGACCTTCCATATGATCCAGTAATTCCTCTCCTGGGGTTATACCCCAAGGACTCCATAACACCCAACCAAAAAGAGGTGTGTATTCCTATGTTCATAGCAGCACAATTCATAATAGCTAAAACCTGGAAGCAACCCAGGTGCCCAAAAACAGATGAGTGGCTGAGAAAGCTGTGGTATATATACACAATGGAATACTATGCAGCTATCAAGAACAATGAACCCACCTTCTCTGACCCATCTTGGACAGAGCTAGAAGGAATTATGATTCGTGAACTAAGTCAGAAAGATAAAGATGAGTATGGGATGTTCCCACTCATCAACAGAAGTAAGAAGATCTGAAAGGGAAACTAAAAGCAGGACCTGACCAAATTGTAAGTAGGGCACCAAAGTAAAAACCCAGTGGTGAGGGGTATACAATCAGCTTCCTGCTCCAGTGGGGGGTGGGAGTGAGTGGGAGGGATGGTTCACAGTCTTTTGGTGGTGGGAATGGTGTTTATGCACACTCCTAGCAAAATGTAGACATATAAATCACTAGTTAATTAATATGAGAGGAGGGAAATCAATTGTATTTCTCAAAGTTTTTCAAAACACAAACTGAATCTTTTTAATATATAGGCTGTGTATTTGATATGCGGACTCTCTCAAAAGCCTAGAACAAGTAGAATAGAAGCATCCAATAGCACAGATATATACAAGATACTGGGTACTGTACAGCAAAGCCTAACAAAAGGATTTTTCAAAGTTAACCCAATTACCAAATAATGTGATGATAACATTAACTATCAATTATCTTTTTGAACCCTAAGACAGCAGGAACCTCACATCTCCACTATAGAGCCCCTACTTCCCCAGTCCTGGAACCCTTGGATAGGCCCACTTTCCCGTATGCGTCTCCCTATCCTTATCAAATAATATTGCATCCGCCAAACACAACCTATCCAACGCAACGATTGCCACCTCAACATGCTTCACTTCAGACTGTGTTAAGAAACTTCACGTGTGGAATGACAACCCTTCAGCTTCATTACTCGGGTGAGACCTTTCCTTTCATACTATACTCTTATTTCATCTCAGGTGGTTCACTTTCTAACAAAGTCCCAAAACCTAGATATACACCAGTTTCTGTGAGAGAGAGCATATGTTCTCAGGTATCCATAAACTACTGCAAAATATATACCTGAAAGCATAAGTACACTAGAGTTTGCAGTGAGTACCTCCCTAACACTTCCTCTCCACTATTCCAAGCTTTGTGTCCATGATTGCTCAACCATTTGTCTGGCTTCTTATGTTAACTCTCTTTTCAGTCACCAGGTTCCAGATGCCATCAGGATGCTGGCCAGTCTTCCCTGGATTGAAGACCCCACCAATGTGTCCTGGAGCTGCGCTTCCCCAGAGACCCACCCTACTAAGGAAAGAGAGAGGCAGACTAGGACTATGGACAGACCAGTCAACACCCATGTTCAGAGGGGAAGCAATTACAAAAGCCAGACCTTCTACCTTCTGCAACCCATAATGACCCTTGGTCCATGCTCCCAGAGGAATGGAGAATGGGAAAACTATCAGGGGAGGGTGTGGGATATGGAGATTGAGTGGTGGGAATTTTGTGGAGTTGTACCCCTCCTGCCTTATGGTTTTGTTAATCCTTTCTTAAAAAAAAAAAAAAAAGAAGAAGTTTCGCAGGATTCTCTGGATTTCTGTGGTATCAGTTGTGATATCTCCTTCATCGTTTACAATTCTATTAATTTGAGTCTTTTGTCTTTTTGTTTGGTGAGTCTGGCTAGGGGTTTGTCAATTTTGTTTAATCTTTCGAAGAACCAACATTTCGCTTCATTGATCTTTTGTATGGTTCTTTTATTTTTGATGTTGTTTATTTCTGCTCTATCTTTAGTGATTTCTGTCCTTCTGGATGCCTTAGGGTTCCTTTGTTCCTCTTCCTCTAAGTCTTGAGCTGTGCAGTAAGGTCGTTCATTTGAGTTTCTTCTTGGTGTTTAATATGTGATTGTATGGCTATAAGTTTCCCTCTCAGTACTTCTTTAGCTGTGTCCCAAATATTTTGATAGCTTGTGTCTTCATTTTCATTTGTTTCCAGGAACATTTGAAATTCCTGCTTTAGTGAATCTCTGACCCAGTGGTTCTTAAAGAGTATGTTGTTTAGTTTCCAAATTCTGTGAGTTTTAATAATTTTCTGTTTGTTGATAAATGTTAGTTTTACTCCACTGTGGTCTAAGAAGATACTTGGGATGATTTCTATGTTCTTGAATTTATTGATGTTGTCTTTGTGGCCTAACATGTGGTATATCCTTGAGTATGTGTTCCGTGGATTTGAAAAGAAGGTGTACTCCAGTTTTTTGGGGTGAAGGACTCTGAAAATGTCCAAGTGGTCTAGTCTGTCAATCTCTTTATTCAAATCTCATGTATCTTTTTTGGTTCTCTGCTTTGTTGATCTTTCTAAGTGTGAGACTGGGGTATTGAAGTCTCCCACTATTATTGTATTACTATTGATGCATTTTTGAAATTCTTTCAGTAAGTGCTTGACGTATTTAGATGGTCTCTCATTGGGTGCATAGATGTTAATGATTGTTAAGTCTTCTTGGCTGATTGATCCTCTAATCATTATGTAGTGTCCTTGCCTATCTTTTATTACTTTATTTAATTTAAAATCTATCGTATCTGAGATGAGAATGGCTGTTCCTGCCATTTTTTGTGGTCCGTTTGCCTGTATGATAATTTTCCATCCTTTAACTTTAAGTCTGTGTTTATCTTGTTGTGACAGATGGGATTCTTGCAAGCAGCATATGGCTGGATTATGTTTTCTGATCCCTCTCCCTACTCTGTGCCTTTTGATGGGTGAGTTTAAGCCATTGACATTTACTGATATTATGGATTTAATGTGTTGTAGTGCCATTTTTCAAAAAAAAAATTTTTTCTGTTTGCTCTGATATATTGCCAGTATTATACTGATGTTCTTGTTTATAAGAGGTCTTTTAGAACCTCTTTCAGGGCCAGCTTGGGGATGGTTGCCTCCTTTAACTGTTGTTTGTCTAAGAAGGTTTTGATCCCTCCAAGTAGTTTGAATGAAAGTCTATCAGGATATATTATCCTTGGTTGAAACACTTTCATTCAGGGCTCGATAGATATCTTGCCATTCCCTTCTGGCTTTTAGAGTTTGAGTGGAGAAGTCTGCAGATAATCTTATGGGTGTTCCCTTGTATGTGACTTTTTGTTACTTTCTTGCAGCCTTTAGGATCCTTTCTTCATCCTTACTTCTTATCATTGTGACTATGATGTGTCTTGGTGTCTTCATATCTGGGTTGATTCTGTTTGGTACTCTCTGGGCCTCTTGAATATTGATGTCCTTTTTGTTATTCAGGTCTGGGAAGTTTTCTTCTATTATTTCCTCTAGAATGTTTGCTTCTCCTTCCTTTCTTTCTTCCTCTGGCAGGCCAATTGTGCGAAAGTTAATTCTTTTGAGATCTTCCCATATGTCTCTGTCATTGTTTTCAGTGTCTCTCAATCTCTTTTTAAGCTTTTTCAACTCTTTCTTCATTTTATCTAACTCATCCTCTGTCTGACTAATTCTGTTTTCTGCTTCTGTTAGTCTGCTTTCCCTTGCCTCAGCTTCTTTCTTCATTACAGCTATTTCAGCTTTCAGTTCTCTAATTGCCTCAAGATAATCAGTATTTTCCTTGGGGGTATCAACTGTTGTTTCCCTAATACTGCCATTCCTTTCCTCCAATGTTGTTTTCATTTCTGTGATTAATAAGTTTATTATTGCTTGCATACTTTTCTTATCTATGGTTACTTCTGGCTGATTTGTAGCTTCTTCTGGGCTCTTGTCTTCATTCATTGGAGTAGCAGTTTTATTTGTTTTTGATCTACCCATTTTTTTTATTTGTGTGTTTCTTTTTTATGCTCTGTTGTTCCTCAGTTGTTGTGTCTTGAGCACAAGCAACACTGTACTAAATACCTTTATGACAATTGCACTCACCAACCTCGGGAATTACATTAGCAACTGAAGCAAGTATTGAAGCAGTTTAATCACTACCAGTTAGCCAAACCGTTTCTTGAATATACGAAAAAAAATAGTAACCAAATCCCAGTGAAGAAGAAAGAGAAAAGAAGGGATAGCAAGAATATACAGTTATGCAAATCTACTATCCACTGTATATTCTAGGGGTAACAAAATGGGAAAGGGTACTAGAGCAGAGATACACACATAGAGAGTCTACTCAGAGTCAGGTTTCTTCCCCAAAATAATTCACAAATTCAGAAAGGTAAAAAAGAAGGAAGGAAGAAGTCTATGACAAGATAAAAAACAATAAAAAAGAGATAAGTGAGAGAAAAGGGAAAAGAGAAGAAAATGAGCTGTAATGAAATAGCAGTGAAAGGAGAGGTTTTTTTTGATTACTTCATTTTTAATTTAATTTAATTTTTTTAATTAGCTAGGAGGAGGAGGTAGGGGAGAGTCTGTAGAGGAGGTAGGAGTAAGGAGCCAAGTTCCTCCCACAATACATAAGATGCCCACTATCCTAGCAATGAAAGATACCCTAAGAGTTAATTCTGATCAACCTAAAGGGGGGGAGATATATGCCTTCATATAATATTAATAATAAAATAGAGCAGGGTAAAAAAAAAAAAACCTGTCCCAGATTACCTCAAACCTCGTGATCAGAGGCAGCTGATTGTTAAGAATGAGAAAAAAAAGAAAAACCTCAGGACTAGATAAGGATAGCTGAAATAGACAGTTATGCAAATCTACTATCCACTGTATATTCTAGCGGTGGCTAAAGGAGGAAGGGAAGTTGAGCAGAGACACTCGCAGTGAGAGTCCACACTGAGTCAGAATTCTTCCCCAAAATAATTCCCAAATGTGTATCAGTGAATTCAAAAAAGCACACTGTTTGGTGGTGTGAGGGCTGGGGCCTGTGGCTTTGGAAGCTGTAGGATTAAGGAAGAAAGGATGACAAGAATGAGAAAAAGAAAAAAAAGAAAGGGAAAGAGAAAAATGAAAAAGATAAGAAAAAGAACAGTCATAAAAGAGCAGTTAAAGGAAAGAGTTTTTAAAATTTATTTATTTTTAATTATTTAATTAGCTATGAGGGGTGAGGTGGGGGGCTTGGCTACTTAGAAAGAAAAAAGGCCAGAGGTTTCAGAAGGGTATAGATTTAGAATTAACGATACTCCCTGGTGGAATATGAATTTGGTAAAGACAGAAGTTCAGCATGGGAGCCTGCTAGGAGCTGGTCCCCAGGGACTGGTTATGGGGGGGGAAGGGGGTGTGGGTGTGTTTAATAATTAAAAGGAAAAAAATTATTTTCCCTTTTTTTCTACTCTATTTCTTAACCCAAATTAAGTTATAGTCACCTCCTTTGCGTCACCGCTAGGACCCCTTATTGACTGGCCTACTAAAGGCAGAAAATCCTACCTTTTCCAGAAGATGTGGTTAGAGCTCAAGCCACTAGCAGCTTCTCAGTCTGCCAGCTTCTGGGAACCTCTCCCATTGTCTTCTTGAACCCTAAGACAACAGGAACCTCACATTTCCACTCTAGAGCCTATATTTTCCCCAGTCCTGGAACCTTAGGGTAGGGCCCACTTTCCTGGTTACTCCTCTCAGTTCAAATAAAATAATATTGCATCTGTGGATCACAACCCAATCAAAGCAATGAGTGCCAACCCAGGATGCTTCACTTCAGACTGTGTCTAGAGACTTCAGGTGTGGAATGACAGTCGTTCAGCTTCGTCACTCAGGTGTGACCTTTCCTTTCATAGTATTCTCTAATTCCATTCCAGGTGGTTCACTCCCCAATAAAGTCCCCAAACCTAAATATAGTCCAGGTCCCCTGAGATAGAGCATAGGTTCACATGTGCCCATAAACTAGGGAAAAATATATACCTGAAAGCAGAAGTTCACAAAAGCATGCAGGGCATACCCCCCCAACACTTCATCTGCACTATTCTAGTCTTTAGGTCCATGATTGTTCAACAATTTGTTTGGCTTTGTACGTTAACTCTCTTGTCTGCCACCAGGTTCCAGATGCCATCAAGATGCTGACCAGACTTCCCTGAACAGATGATCCCCTCAATATGTACTGGAGCTCTGCTTCCTCAGAGCCCCACCCTACTAGGGAAAGAGAGAGGCATACTGGGAGTATGAATCACGGGGAAACAATTACAGAAGCCAGGCCTTCTACCCTCTGCAACCCACAATGACCCTGGATCCATACTCCCAGAGAGATAGAGAATGAGAAGGCTATCAGGGGAGAGGATGGGATACGGAGATCGCTTTATGGGAATTGTTCAGAATGGTACTCCTCTTATTCTAAAAAATAATAATAAAAAATAAAAGAAAAAAAGAAAAGTACTGTTTGGGAGTCAGGTAGTAGTGCAATGGGTTAAGTACAGGTGGCACAAACACAAGGACCTGTGTAAGGATACCAGTTCTAGCCCCTGGCTCCCCACTGCAGGAGAGTCACTTCACAAGTGGTGAAGCAGGTCTGCAGGTGTCTCTTTTTCCTCCCACTCTGTCTTTCTCTTCTCTCTCCATTTCTCTCTATTCTATCCAACAACGACATCAATAACAACAACAATAATAACTACAACAATAAAACAAAGGCAATAAAAAGGGAATAAATGAATATTAAAAAGGAAAAGTACAGTTTAAGAAAGTGTCTTAGATGTTCTCTATATATAAAATGTAGCTATATATAAATCATATGTATAGTACTTTTATGTTTGGCACAGTTACACAAATACAATACTCTGTTTTGTTAAATTGTGTTATTTTTATCTCTGTTACAGTTTAATTTGTTTTACATTTTTGTTATTTTTCTCATTTTTTCTCTCACAAATAATATCTTTATATTGTTTAATTTGTTTTTGTTTCAAAGTACTTTTGTTGTTATAGTTTATATATCTGTTACCAAATGATAGATATTTCTCTGAAATACTACTGTATGGTTTCATTCACATGTTCAATATAAATAATTAATACATATGAAGTAATTTAAAAAGAAATGTCAAAGAATTGTCTTTGTGAAAACTATTGTGGTTATATTTGGGAGAAAGGCAGATAGCCAGGCTGTGGTGAATGATGGTCCACAAAAATGTGGTAGTGGGTATAGTGGGAAACTATGCTTCTGTAAATTATGATCTTGTAAACTATTATTAAATGACTAATAAACAGATATACATTTGGAAAAAGAAAATATAGAAAGAGTGAAAGAAAGATTAAAAGGAAGAACGTGGAAAGGAGAATAATGGAAACAGAAGGGAAGGGAAAGGAAATGAAAGAGAAAGGAAAAACTGAAAAACATTAAGGCATAAACTCAAGACCTCTTGTGAACAGGATACCACTTGGCTGTCCCATATACATTTTTTTTCTTTAATTTGTAATTAATAAGACAGAGGGCAAGGGAGAGATGGAAGGGATAGTAGAAATACCATAATAGTGCTCCCATATCACATTTCTTACCATTTCCTTGAAGTCCCAATGCTAAAATTTAAGCTTTTGTCTGGTATAACAAAAAAAAAACTGGGTAAGCCATCTACAGCTGAACCTTCAAGTCATTCTTGCATAAGTTAGTACAAGAATAACCTTTTCATTGAAAGGAAAATGATACAAAAGTTGAATACATAGCACTCAGGCAAGATACTGTGTAAGAAAAATAGGACTTCTTAGTGACATGAAAATGATACAAAAGTTAAATGCATAGCACTCAGACAAGATGTTGTGTAAGAGAAACAGGACTTCTTACAGGGCAGGGTTAGTGATAGTTGATTTATTTCACTGTTGCTTGTCTGAGGTGTTTTATGCCTCCATTTAGTCTCAGTGACACTCTATCAGGATATAATAGTCTTGGTTGAAAGACTTTCTCATTGAATATTCTCCCTCTCTCTCTCTCTCTCTCTCTCTCTCTCTCTATATATATATATATATATATATATATATATATATATATATATATATGTAGCCATTCTCTTCTTGCCTTTGCAGTTTCTTGGAGAAAACTGCTGCCAATCTTATGATTTTCCTTTGTAAATGACTCTGCTTTTCTCTTTCATATTTCTGGGTTCTTTTTTATTGTTTTTTTTTCTAATTTTTATTTATAAAAATGAAACAGTGACAAAAAAAAAGGAAAAGAGGGGTACAACTCCACACAATTCCCACCACCAGAACAATTCCCACCACCAGAACTCTTTATCCCATCCCCTCCCCTGATAGGTTTTCTATTCTTTATCCCTCTGGGTGTGTGGTCCCAGGGTCACCATGGGGTTCAGAAGGTGGAAGGTCTGGCTTCTGTAATTCCTCTTCATGTGCCCCTATAGGACCTTGTTCTCAACATGGATCAACAATGGATCCCTTATTCCTTTTCATTCTAACTATGATGTGGCTTGGTCTCTTTAAGTCTGTGTCAATTCTATTTGGGTATCTGAGCTTCTTGATCCTTTATTTCCTTTATGTTGTTTATATTAGGAAACTTTTCACCTATTATATCCTGTAGAATATCTTCTTCCCTTACCTCTCCTTCATCCTCTTGTAGGCTAATAATGCATATATTACTTCTTTTGAAGCCATCCCATATGTCTCTGTGGCTGTTTTCCGTATCTCAATCTTTTTTTAATTCTCTTAAATCTTCATTAGTTTTCTCTAATTCATCCTTGATCTTCCTAATTTTTTATGCCTTAGTTAATCTGCTCTTTCTCTACCCTCTGCTGTTTTCTGTAACTCCTCAGTTTTTTGTTGCCTAGTTCAGATACTGTATTAGCTTATTTAGCTAATTGTGCTTTTAGCTCAGTTATTTCACCTTTCAGCTCTCAAATTACTTCAAGATAATTAGTTATTTATTTCAGAGTATCACTTTTGGTTTCTCAGTTTATGATATTACTTTAAAGTTTTTCCTCACTCCTGTAGCTATTGCATCATTAATGTTTGTATGTTGACCACCTCATTCTTATGTGCTTCTACCTTTGGGGGGGCTTTAATCTGGGATTTGTCCTAATTAGTTTCTCCAATGTTTCCTCTTGGTTTAACCATTATACTTGAAATGTTATAAGGTCCCTCTCACACTACATTTCAATACACTAATCACATTTTCCTGGATTGGCTTGTGTTTAAGTAAAGTACTTAAGATTTCACAGTTGTGAAAAATTTACTTTTGTTTTAACATTATCTCAATCCCTGAGGTAAACCACTCTGGTTGTTAATTCTGGCTGTTAAATCTTCTTATGTTATTTACCTTACCTGCAGGTTATGGGATCCTGAGGGCTTTTTAACTATAAGTATATATTTTTTAACTTTAGCATGCACTCTTGACCAGGAGATCAAAACAGGTTACGGGATAGATAGCACAGTGGTTATGAAAAGTAACTTCCATACCCTGAAGTTCCAAAGTCCTGGACTCAATCCATTCTCCACCCACCAGACAGAGCCAAGTCAAGCATACCCCTTCATATCAGGCATTATCAGAGTTGACCAAGTCAAGCATTCACCCTCAGATCAGGCACTATCAGGGCTGCTCATTATTGCCATTACTATTCAATATAATGTTGGAAATTTCTTACCATAGTGATCAGGCAAGAGAGAGGAATTAAAGGGATACAAATTGGAAGATAAGTCAAACTCTCACAATTTGCAGATGATATGATAGTAAACACTAAAAAAAAAATCTAAGAATTTTGGTAGGACGCTCTTGGAAATTGTCAGGCAATATAGTAAGATCTGCAAACACCACAGTAGTTGCTTCTAATTCTGCTTCTAAAACCCCTTCTGTTTTATTGGTTTAATCCCACCTGCTTAACACTGTATTATATTTACATAAACCACTGTTAACTAAGCACAACCCTGCCTCCAGGGCATTGGTTTAATCCCCACTGGTTCATGATGTCTTTTTGCTCCTCCCCCTCTCCTAATACACCCTGATTTTCACCAATCTCTTTTCGCTCCACCCTCTATATGCCACATCCTGTTTCCACCCTACTTGGCGAGTATATATAAGGACAGGATTGTGATTAGAGACAGCTTAGATTGTGTTGCATTCCACATGAATAAAGACTGAACTGCATACCACTCAGCCATGAGTCTCTGATCATCTGTCTCCCACCCATGAAGCGAGTCTGGCAAGTAGCAGAAGAAGAAATCCATAAATCAATTCCTTTGACCATAGAAAAAATATCTAGGCATAAAGGAAGATAAATAATTATATACTGAAAATTATGAGTCATTATTCAAGGAAACAGAAAAGACAAAAAGAAAGTGGAAAGATAGTCCATGTTAGAGGCGAAGCCAAGATGGTGGACTGAGAAGTAGCTTCTGGTCTGAGTTCCAACAACAACTGCTGGAAACAGCAGGATTTTTTGCCTTCAGCAGGACAGTGAATTTGGGGTCCTAGCTATGACACCAAGGGGGTGAATATAGCCCAGTTTGAGTTATAATATAGAGAAAAAAAGAAAGGAAGTTTTTTTTATTATAACCGAAGTGCACCCCTGCCCCCCCATAACCAGACCCTGGGTGCCAGAGAGCCACTCCTAGCAGGCTTCCCTGCAGAACTTCTTTCTTTACCAAGATTTCTAGCTCAACAGGGGTTCCATTCCAAGTCTATTCCTTTCTGAAACCCTTGTTCCTCTTTCTTTCTAAATGGTCAATTGGATCTACAAAAGGGAAAGACTTCCCTGAGGTGTTTTTTTTTTGGGGGGGAGTTGTTGTTGTTGTTTGTTTGTTTTGCTTTCTTAACAATCAGCTGCCTCTGCTCAGGCGGCTTGAGACAATCTGGGACAGGGTTTTTACCCTACTCTATTTTATCATTAATATTATATAAAGGTGTATCTCTTCCACCCCTCCTTTAGGTTGACCAGAATTAACTCTTAGTGTATTTTTCAATGCTAGGAGACTGGGCGTCTTAACCATTGTGACAGGAACTTTTTTCACTACTCCTACCTCCTCTACCTACTCTCCCCTTCTCCCTCCTCCTAGCTAATTAAAAAATAAAATAAAGTTAATTAATTAATTAAAAAATTCCTTTCACTGTTCCTTTATTACAGGTCTTTTTCATATCTTTTTTTTCTTCTCTCTCTCTTGTTTTTCTTCCATTTTTTCTTGTCTTCCTTTCTTCCTTCCTCCTTCTTTGGCTTTCTGAATTCACTGATACATGTTTATGAATTATTTTGGGAAAGAAATCTGACTCAGAGTGGACTATCTATATTTGTATCTCTGCTCTACTTCCCTTTCTCCTCTTGCTACTCCTAGAATATACAGTGGATAGTAGATTTGCATAATAGGCTATTCTTGCTATCTTTTTTTTTCCTTTCTCTTTCTTTTTCACTTGGACTTGGTTGCTATTTTTTCACAGACTGGAGACATTGCTTGGCTAAGTGGTATTGGTTAAACTGCCTCTATCCTTGCTTCAGTTGTTATTGTAATTTCTGAGGATGGTGATTGCATTTGTCATAAAGGTATTTATTACAGTGTTGCTTGTACTCAAAACACAACAACTGAGGAACAACAGAACGTAAAAATAAGAAATACATTAATTAAAAAATGGGCAGATCAAGAGCAAATAAAACTGCTACTGGAAAGAATGAAGACAAGAGCCCAGAAGAAACTACAAATCAGACAAAAGTAACCATAGATAAGAAAAGTATGCAAGCAATAATAAACTTATTAATCACAGAAATGAAAACAACTTTGGAGGAAAGGAATGGCAAGTATTAGGGAAACAACAGTTGAGACCCCCAAGGCAAATACTGATTATCTTGAGGCAATTATAGAACTGAAAGCTGAAATAGCTGAACTGAGGAAAGAAGCTGAGGGAAGGGAAAGCAGACTAACAGAAGCAGAAAACAGAAATAGTCAGACAGAGGATGAGTTAGAGAAAACTAAGAATGAGGTGAAAGAGCTCAAAAAGAGATTGAGAGACACTGAAAAAAAGAACAGAGATATATGGTATGATCTCAAAAGAAGTAACATTCGTATAATTGGCCTTCCAGAGGAAGAAACAGAGGAAGGGGAAGGAAATGTCTAGAGGAAATTATAGAAGAAAACTTCCCAGACCTGAATAATGGAAAGGATATCAAGATTCAACAGGCCCAGAGAGTTCCAAACAGAATCAACCCATACCTGAGGACACCAAGACACATCATAGTCACAATGAAAAGAAGTAAGGATAAATAAAGGATCTTAAAGGCTGCAAGAGAAAAACAAAAAGTCACATACAGGGGAAAACCCATAAGACTATCAGCAGACTTCTCCACTCAAACTCTAAAAGCCAGAAAAGAATGACAAGATATCTATTGAGCCCTGAATCAAAAAGGGTTTCTACCAAGGATAATATATCCTACTAGACTTTCATTCAAACTAGATGGAGGGATCAAAACCTTCTTAGACAAACAACAGTTAAAGGAAGCCACTGTCACCAAACTGACCCTGAAAGAGGTTCTAAAAGACCTCTTATAAACAAGAACTTCACTATAATACTTGCCATATATCAGAGCAAAAAAAATTCGTTGAACAGTGGCACTACAATACATTAA
Organism: Erinaceus europaeus; assembly: GCF_950295315.1. NCBI lineage: Eukaryota > Metazoa > Chordata > Mammalia > Eulipotyphla > Erinaceidae > Erinaceus > Erinaceus europaeus. The sequence goes on from NC_080185.1 coordinate 65,648,702, forward strand.
ATCCATAATATCAAAAAATGTCAATGGCTTAAACTCACCCATCAAAAGGTGAGTGGGAGGATGGATCAGAAAACATAACCCAACCATATACTGTTTGGAATAATCCCATATGTCACAACAAGATAAACACAGACTTTAAGTGAAAGGATGAGAAACTATCATACAACCTAATGTACCACAAAAAAAAAAAAGCTGGAACTGCCATTCTAATCTCTGACACAATAGATTTTAAATTAAATAAAGTAATGAAAGATAGGCAAGGATATTACAGAATGATTAGAGGATCAATCAGCCAAGAAGACTTAACAATTATTAACATCTATGCACCAATGAGGGACCATCTAAATACATCAAGCACCTACTGAAAGAACTTCAAAAATACATCAATAGTAATACAATAATAGTGGGAGATTTTAACATCCCATTCTCACACTTAGATCAACAAAGCAGAGAATCAACAAAGAAACAAGAGAATTAAATGAAGAGATGGTCAGACTAGACCTCCTGGACATCTTCAGAGCCCTTCACCCCAAAAACTGGAATACACATTCTTCTCAAACACACACAACAAATACTCAAGGATAGACCACATGTTAGGCCACAAAGACAGCATCAATAAATTCAAGAGCATTGAAATCATCCCAAGTATCTTCTCAGACCACAGTGGAGTAAAACTAACACTTAACAATAAACAGAAAATTATTAAAAGTCACAGAATTTGGAAACTAAACAACATACACCTTAACAACATACTGGGTCAGAGAGTCAATCAAGCAAGAAATTCAAATGTTCCTGGAAAAAAATGAAAATGAAGACACAACCTATCAAAATATTTGGGACACAGCTAAAGTGGTATTGAGAGGGAAACTCATAGCCATACAATCATATATTAAATAATAAGTAAAGTTCAAATAAATTACCTTACTGCACACCTCAAGGACTTAGAGGAAGAGGAACAAAGCAACCCTAAAGCAACCAGAAGGACAGAAATCACTAAAATTAGAGCAGAAATAAACAACATTGAAAATAAGAGAACCATACAGAAGATCAATGAAGCCAAATGAAGGTTCTTTGAAAAATTAAACAAGATTGACACACCCCTAACCAGAATCACTAAACAAAAAAGGGAGACTCAAATTCATAGAATTGTAAACAATATAAGAGATATCACAACTGACACCACAGAAATCCAGAAGAACATGCAAAACTTCTATGAAAAACTATACGCTACCAAGCTAGAAAATCTGGAAGAAATGGAAGTATTCCTAGAAGCATATGTCTTTCCAAAACTGAACCAAGACAACTACAAAACCTAAATGCACCAATCACAGACAAAGAAATTGAAACCGTTCTTAAGAATCTCCCCAACAACAAAAATACTGGACCAGATGGCTTCACAAACGAATTCTACAAAACCTTCACATAACAGTTAGTACCCATACTTCTTTTTTTTTAAAGATTTTTATTAACTTATTAATGAGAAAGATACAAGGAGAGAGTGAGAAGGAACCATACATCACTCTGGTACATGTTATGGCTGGGATTGAACTCAGGACCTCATGCATGAGAATATAATGCTTTATCCACTGTGCCACCTCCCAGAACACACAGTACCCATACTTCTAAAGCTTTTCCATAAGATTGAAGAACCAGGAACACTCCCTTCCACCTTCTATGAAGCCAACATCACCCTGATACCAAAAGCTGATAGGGACACAACAAAATAGGAAAACTACAGAACAGTATCTCTGATGAACATAGATGCCAAAATATTAAACAAGATCTTGGCCAACCAGATACAGCAGCATATCGAAAAGATTGTTCATCACAACTAAGTGGGATGTATCCCAGGAATGCAAGGTTGGTTCAACATCCGTAAGTCAATCAATGTCATTCACCACATCAATAAAAGCAAAGCCAAAAACCACATGATTATCTCAATAGATGCAGAGAAAGCCTTTGACAAAATCCAACACCCACTCATGCTCAAAACCCTACAAAAAATGGGAATAGATGGGAAATTCCTCAAGATAGTGGAATCCATATATAGCAAACCTACAGCCAACATCATTCTCAATGGACCGAAGCCAACAGCATTCCCACTCATATCAGGGACTAGACAGGGCTGTCCACTGTCACCATTACTCTTCAACATGGTGTTGGAAGTTTTTGCCATAGCAATCAGGCAAGAGAAAGGAATCAAAGGAATACAGATTGGAAGGGAAGAAGTCAAGCTCTCACTATTTGCAGATGATGTGATAGTATACATGAAAAACTAAAGAATCCAGCAGAAAACTACTGGAAGTTATTAGGCAATATAGCAAGGTGTCAGGCTACAAAATCAACGTACAAGAATCAGTGGCATTTCTCTATGCAAACACTAAATCTGAAGAAGAAGACATCCAGAAATCACTCCCATTCACTGTTGCAGAAAAATCAATAAAATACCTAGGAGTAAAGCTGACCAAAGAAGTGAAAGACTTGTATACCGAAAAATATGAATCATTATTCAAGGAAATAGAAAGTGATACCAAGAAATGGAAAGTCATCCCATGCTCATGGATAGCAAGAATTAATATCATCAAAATGAATATTCTCCCCAGAGCCATATACAAATTTAATGTGATACCCATCAAAGTTTCACCAAAATTTTTTAACAAAATAGAACAAAAACTACAATCATTTATCTGGAACCAGAAAACACCTAGAATTGCCAAAACCATCTTGAAGAAAAGAAACAGAAATGGAGGCATCATACTCCCAGACCTAAAACTTTATTATAAAGCCATCATCATCAAAACAGCATGATACTGGAACAAAAATAGGCACACATTGAAGAGATACAAAAGTTCAATAAATATATGAAAAAATGCTCCAAGTCTTTGTCAGAGATATGCATATAAAAACAACATTGATATATCACTTCACTCTTGTGAGAATGTCACACACCAGAAAATATATCAACAACAAATACTGGAGAAGTTGTGGGGACAAAGGAACCCTCCTGAACTGCTCGTGGGAATGTCAATTGGTACAACCTCTGTGGAGAGCAGTCTGGAGAACTCTCAGAAGGCTAGAAGTGCACCTACCCTATGACCCTGCAATTCTTCTCCTGGGGATATATTGTAAGGAATCAAATACACTCATCCCAAAATATTTGTGCATACCTATGTTCATAGCAGCACGATTTGTAATAGCTAAAACCTGCAAGCAGCCCAGATGTCCAACAACACGTGAGTGGCTGAACAAGCTGTGGTCTATATACACAGTGGAATGCTACTCAACTATTAAAATGGTGATTTCACCATTTTCAGCCCATCTTAGATGGAGCTTGAAGCAATAATGTTAAGTGAAATAAATCAGAAACAGAAGGATGAATATGGGATGATCTCACTCTTAAACAGAAGTTGAAAAACAAGATCAAAAGAGAAAACACTAAGCAGAATTTGGACTGGAGTTGGTGTATTGTACAAAACTGAAAGACTGTGGGGTTGGGGGTGAGGGTTCAGGTCCTGGAACATGATGACCAAGGAAACCCTAGAGTTGGTTTAATTTTTATGTGGAAAAGTGAAAAGTATTATGCATGTACAAACTATTGTATTTTATTGTTGACTGTAAACCATTAATCCCCCAATAAAAAATTTTAAAAGAAAAACAGTAGTAACCTTCAATTTGTAAAGAAAATATACTAGAAGAAGTTGCTACAATGTTGATTAAATATAATATCTGATGTTTTATAATTGATTTATTCTATTTTCCTGGAGTTTAATGGTTTACAATATAGTCTTTAACACAGAAGCAAAGCTTCTCATCTTTTATTGAATAGTGTCTAGAAGCCACACCAGGACTCCTGTTTCCCTTCATCCTGTCCATTTTCCTCCTTCCCTAGAGTCCTTTTCTTTGGTATGATGTTCTACACCAAGTTCATGATTCACCTTATGTCCTCCCTTACTGTTCTTTATTTTTAGCTCCACCTATAAGTGAGATAATTCTTTGTTGGTATTTCTCTTTCTCGCTTGATTCAATCACCATGGTTCCTTCAATTTATGACCAAGATATTACAAAGGAGATGACTTCATCATTTTAGCATCTGCCTGGACTCTTTTGTGTATATGTATAACAACTTGTGTATATGTATAACAACTTCCTTAGTCACTCATCTGTAATTGGAAATCGGGGATGCATCCAAGAATGGTCTACTACAAACTGTATTTCTGTGAATATTGGTGTGTATAATGTCTTTTCAGATAGCTTTTTACCCTTGAGAAAATCCTTAGGAGTGGGATTCCTAGGTCATAGGTAGGTCCATTTCTAGAGTTCTGATGAATCTCCAGACTGTTTTCAATAGGGGTTGGATGGCTTCACAATTGAATTCTACAAAACCTTCAAGGAAGAGCTAACACCTCTACTTTATAAGCTCTTCCAAATTATCAAAGACACAGGAACAATTCCTCCTACCTTATTTGAGGCTAACATCAACCTGATGCCAAGATTAGATAGAGGTACAACCAAAATAGGAAATCAAAGACCAATGTCTCTGATGAAAATAGATGGTAATATTTTAAACAAAATCCTAGCAAGCCAACTACAACAGTATATCAAAAGAAGGTTATATACTATGGTTAAGTCCATTTAGTCTAGAGATGCAAGGGTGACTCAATATATGTAAATATATAAATTTTATTTATCACACTAAGAAATAAATCCAAAAACTACATAACTAACTCAATATATGTAGAGAAAATCTTTGATAAGATCTAATATATCTTCATGATCAAACATTAAAAAGAATTGGGATAGATGGAAAATTTCTCAAACTAGTGGAATATGTATACCACAATATAATAATCAACATCATACTCAAGAGAGAGAAACTGAAAACTTTCCCTTTACTGTCAGGTGCAAGACAGGGTTTCACTGTCTTGATTACTATTAAGCATAGTCTTAGAATTTCTAGCCTTTGCAGTCAGAAAATAGAAAGAGATTAATGAGATATAGACTGAAATAGAAGAAGTCTAACTATCACTAGATGTAGGTGATATGATAATATATAAAGAAAATACAAAAGAACAGTGTGAAATTCCTGGAAATTGTCAAGTAATATGGTAAAGATGCAGGCTATAAAAGGCTATAAAATCAACATTAAAAATCAGTTGCCTTCCACTATGCAAACACTAAATAAGAAGTGGAACAAATCCAGAAATAAATTTCATTAATTATAACAGCAAAAAGCAATAAAGTATACAAGAATAAACCTAACAAAGGGATTGAACACTGTTATACTAAAACAAGACAATTTGCAAGGAAATAGAAAAAAATACAAGGGCATGCAATGATACCCTATGCTCAAGGAAGGGAAGAATTAAAAGTCAGAATTATTCTTCTACCCAGAGCCATATAGAGATTTAATGCAATCCCAATCAAAGCCCCACTTTGCACACATGAAAAAGTGTGCAAAATCACTGGTGACCAGGGAATTGCAAATAAAAACGAGATACCACTTCATACCTGTGAGAATGCCATACATTAGAAAAGAAACCCCAATTTTTGGGAAGGCTGTGGAGGAAAAGCATTCTCCTACATTGAAAAATTCATATTAACTCACATAAGAGAAGCATAGCAAATAAAATATATACACAGTGAAGAATTGATACCTCATAAATTTACATATATCATTTGTCAAAAGGAAAAAGTAAGAACTATTTATTAATGGGTGTGCTCTGTAAAGGAATTGAAAGAAAGTACAAATTATAGAAATAAACACCAAATTAAATAATTTAAGTATCTATGATAAGAAGTATAAAAAACAAAAATTAGGTAGGAAAAATTAAAAAGCACTGGAGAGAAAAATGATATTATTTAAGAAGACATAGAAGACTATGTATGTTTGTAACTGTGCTGTATATATAGAATGATATTGTATACAATTATACAATTGTATATTATATGTATATAAATGTGTATTATCTATAAATGTATCAGAGAGTTTTTTGTTTGTTTGTTTGTTTTGCCTTCAGTGTTATCCCCGGAACATGGTGCCTACACTATGAATCTAATGCTCCTGGAGGCCATTTTTCCCTTTTGTTGCCCTTGTTGTTTATCATTGTTGGATAGGACAGAGAGAATTTGAGATAGGAGGGGAAGACAGAGAGGGGGAGAGGAATATAAGAGACCTGCAGACCTGCTTCACCACTTCTAAAGCGGCCCTCCTGCAGGTGGGGAGCCAAGGACTGGACCCAGGACTCTTAAGCTGGTTCTGGTGCTTTGTGCCACATGCACTTAACCCACTGTGTTACTGCCTGCCCCTCCAGGCAGGTTTTTAAATTGTTCTTGTCTCATCATTCTTTACTAGAACAATATCTATTGCTTTCTTTCTCTTTTTTACTTTCAAGTTGTGTTATATGTCTATGGCTTGTGTTTCTGGATCTGTTTTGCTTTATATTATCTTCTTAAGAGTTAAATGTTTCCCTTTTTTTGCCCCTGTGACACTCCCTTCAGTAACTCCTACAAGACATATTTGGTAATTCCAAACTCTTCTGCTTTTTGTATATCTGGTACTAATTGTATTGATTCTTCATATTTGACTGATAGTCTTTCAGGGTAAAGCATGTGTGGCTAGAAGTTCTTTTTTTCCCCCTCTCCATGGTATTTTCTGGCGCTCAGAGCCAGCACTAGAGATCCACAACTCCTAGAGACCTTTTTTCTTTTCATTTTATTAGATAGGACAAAGAAAAAATGATAAGGGAGGGGAAGATAGGAGCAGAGAAAAATAGACACTTGCAGATCTGCTTCACTGCTTGTAAAGCATCCTCCTTGCAGGTGGGGAGCAGGAGGCTCAAACTGGGATCCTTGTGAAGGTCCTTGCTCTTGATATTATGTGCACTTAATCCTATGTACTACCACCCAGCAGTTGTTGTTTTTAATACTTTTGATAGGTTGTCACACCATCTCTTGGCCTCCATGGTTCATCCTAAAAGCTCTGAAGAAAATAGGACTATGATAACTTTATAAATCACCTTTATCTTATTTTGGCAATTTGTACTCTAAACCGGATCTTTCTTGTACATAGGTAAGCCTCATTTTTGACTTGCCATTTGAAAACTAAATGGTCTCAAAAGTGTTCTTCACACCCTACAACTCTATTTTCATGATTTTTATTTTCCTATTGAATTACTCTTCGAAAACATTGATTTTTTTCATAATTAATATCTCCATATTAAATTGAAAACTTTGTATATCTTCAAATCTTCATTAATTTTTTAAAGCATTTTTTATTTATTTATGAGAAAGATAGGAGGAGAGAGAAAGAATCAGACAACACTCTGACACATGTGCTGCTGGGGATCTAAGTCACGATCTCATGCTTGAGAGTCCAAAGCTTTACCACTGTGAGACCTCCCAGACCACCTTCTTTAATTTTTTAAAAATTATCTTTATTTATTTATTGAGAGGGAAGGAGGTGATAGAGAGGGAGAGATACAGAGAGACACCTGCAATACTGCTTCACCACTTGCAAAGCTTTTCCCCTGCAGGTGGGGACCAGGGCCTTGAACCTGAATCTTTGTGTACTGTAACATGTGCTTTCAACCAGGTGCACCACTACCTATCCCCTTCTTTAAATTTTCTGACAATGAATATTATAAATTATTTTTGTTTTTTTAATTTTTTATAATTTTTATTTATAAAAAGGAAACACTGACAAGAACAATAGGATAAGAGGGGTACAGCTCCATGCAGTTTCCACAACCAGAATTCCATATCCCATCCCCTCCCCTGATAGCTTTCCTATTCTTTATCCCTCTAGGAGTATGGACCCAGGGTCACTATGGGGTGCAGAAGGTGGAAGGTCTGGCTTCTGTAATTGCTTCCCTGGTAAACATGGGCATTGACAGGTCAATCCATACTCCCAGCCAGTCCCTCTCTTTCCCTAGTGGGGAGGGGCTCTGGGGAAGCAGAGATCCAGGACACATTGGTGGGGTCCTCTGCCCAGGGTGGTCCAGTTGCATCACGGTAGCATCTGGAACCTGGTGGCTTAAAGAAGGGTTAATATATAAAAGCCAAAGAAATTGTTGTGGAATCATGAACATAAGGGCTAGATTAGTGTAGATGAAGATTTGGGGGTCTCTGTTTTGTATATAGTTAGTAGGCCTATTTTAGGTATATTCCAAAGGTCCATGACTATACTAGTATTTTTTTTTCTGACCCTGACATTTGATATGCAGGTCGAGCCAAGTTATTGTCTGGGGAGATGATGCTATGGCTGGAAAAAGGACCAGAAAGCTGGATTAGGGAAGAAAGTAGCTCCCAAATATGGAAAAGGTGTATAAATATTGTTGACTATAAACCCCATCGATTTGATCTGATCTGGGGCCCATATTCAGCTTAGGAGCCTGTGTGACCTCTGCATCCCTGTTGATATGAGCTCACATTCTGTGGTCATGAATAGGAATGTTGCAAGCTGCCCAGACTTCAGAACCCATCTTCCTCAGGTGGAAGATAGAGTATGTTGTCCAGCCTCTCTTTGGAGGATGGAGCATTTTCTACCATGGTTGATCCATGTTGAGGGCAAGGTTTTATTTTTCTACCAACTCCTCTGGATCTGCGTCAGTATGTATTGGGCTAAATATGGGTATTTTCCAGAACAAGCATTTTCCTAGTTTTACCTATTTTCATTTATGTTGTTGGTCAGAAGACAGTGTAGTATTATAATTTGTATTTGAGTTGCAGGGAATGTAAGGAGTATTGAAGAAGTGTTGTAGTGTCATGGTGGTGGCACTTAATGCCCCTTGAAGCCTTAGTTGGGGCCAAGGGTGTCCTAGAACTACTTATTCTATTCCCAGAATGTTTTTCCTGAAGGTCGGAGTTCTACTGTACAGCAGGATAGTCTGACCCTGTTCACTAATGTATATATGGTTACTGGGACACTTTAGAGTATTGTTGGATTCCCTGCTGCCACAGGGACACAATGTTTTTTCTCCCTGTTTCCATGGATACATGTCAGGAGTTCACTACAGAACTTCCTACTTGTTTGCTCTAAATAGCAGTTTTGAGTTCATTTTCCTAAGTTGTATGGTTCCTGAGTGTTTTTACATAGGACCTTTAAGTTGTCAATATAAATTTGAAACAATCGCAAATATGATGCTCACAGGCAATGTAGTGTCTTATCGCTGCTTGTTTACTTTCCTCCGTCTCCTATTCCTGCTGTCAGTACATAATCACCTACCTTCATATAGTGATGTTTTTATTTTACCAGATATTACAGCTGGTCTTTGATGGAATTCATTGATATTTCATTTTAATAATTTTCCTGTGGGAAACCAGTTTCCTCTGATTATTCTGTCATAGGTCTGTCTCAAAACTATAATATTTTGCAAAACAAGTTTTAAATGTTTTAATCTAGTTAAAAGATGTCCATGAAACAATTTTATTCTCAAAATTTATTACATTTTTATGGTTGGGTGGAGGGGAAATTATACACCCATTATATTTCCTTAGTCACTTCAGTTACTTTTATTTTGGAGGGCTGATATAGGTTTAAAGATATAACAAAAATGGATTAATATATGGAAAAATGAAGTACTACATTGAACAACCTCTGAAAATATTTTCACATTATCTCCAGGTAGTTATGATATTTTAATGGATGAACTAATCTAAAGCTCTACACAGTTTAAGTTGGTTTAATAATTGGGTTGATTGGTGGTGCACCTGGTTGAGGGCTTGAGTTAAAGCCCCAAGCACCAACCAACAGGAAGAGGAATACCTCTTTTTTTCTCTCTCTAGCTCTCCACCACTCTGTTTTTTATTCTCTATATTGAAGAAAGAAAGAAATTACCACTTGGGATTTTTCATAGGCACTGAACCCCATTAATAAGCCTGATGTCAAAGCAAAGTAAGTTTAATAAAAATTGCACATAATTATATACATTTATTAATTCAGTATATACACATTAACACAAACACACACATACACACACACTGATTACAGTAAAACTAGATTTTTTTGGTCCCAATATAATGTTACCAGATATCTTGAAGTGAGTTCTTTGCTCTGCTGGGGAGAAATAATGCACATGAACACCAGAATATCTGGCATGGTGTATGACTTATTTTATAAAAAGGAAAATAATTCACACCATAGTGTGTGAATTTTAACTCAGAGAGTAGGAAAAAAAATCGTATGTTTTTTACGGCCATCTTCATGGAGCTTGCTTTGTCTTGGGAAAGATAATCAAGCTTCTTCTTCTTCTTCTTCTTCTTCTTCTTCTTCTTCTTCTTCTTCTTCTTCTTCTTCTTCTTCTTCTTTGAACAAAGAAACAAGATAAGGATGGATTTGCAAGAATAGAAATAAGCGATTTTAGTTGTGGCATAAACACACAAAAAGTTCAGGGGATAAATATTTGTGCTAAGACAATGGGTTTTGAAACTGCTGCCTATGAGCATAAATCTGTAAAAGAGAAGAGATTACCTACTTGTTTACTTTATCTCACAATAGTGAAATAGCAGTAATTTTCTTATGTGCTCTGTGTACCCTACAGCAAGGCTTTTCAAGCATTCTAGTTATAACATACGCCTGAATCCAGTTACTTGAAAAACTTATCTGTATACAACCCAACATCAGTCCCCGCATTAATGATTTGATCTTCTTTCAGGAATGTCATCCCAAGGGACTACAAGCATTTGACACAAAAATGTGAAGGACTTGAGGTACTTAAGTGACAATTTTTAATTGACAGTTATATCTTATGGTTTCTTAAAGTGACATTGGTACAGTCATATATATATATATATATATATAACATATTTATATATAACATATAGATAACACATCTATATCTATATCTATATCTATATCTATCTATATCTATATCTATACTATCATACCACATCTGCAGTGATCTAAGCAGAGACAATTTTAAGCTGTAGGAGACTCACAGAGTCTGGCCTAATAGAGCCAGACTCTGTCATTTCACGAACATCTCATAAAAACTGCAGCAAAGGTGGGCGCGAGGAATAACATCATTGCAAGACTGGCCAGCTCCTCATGGGGCACGAGCACTTCCACACTACTATCATCATCTCTGGCATTATGCTATTCCACTGCAGAATACTGTGCCCCAGTATGGCTCCGTAGCCCCCATGTCCACTTGGTCGATTCCAAATTATATTCCTCCATGAGGATAATTTCTGGAACCATCCGTTCCACCCCGGTTCCATGGCTGCCAGTTCTTAGCAACATTGCCCCACCAGATATTCGTCAGGATGCGGCATCATCTAAGTTCATTTCCCACTTCTACGCTCGACCGGACCTGCCAATATACACGGATATCTTCTCCCACCCTGTCCAACGCTTGACGTCTCATCATCCAATCTGGTCTCCTACGCCTACACTGAACTTCTCTGTTCCAGACTCTTGGAAACAGAGTTGGCAGTCAGCTGAGGTAAAGAACAAACACCTCATCACAGACCCCTGCAAGTGTCAACTCGGCTTTGACCTAGCACGTTATGATTGGGCCCTCCTCAATCGCTATCGAACAGGCCATGGCCGATGCGCCGCTATGTTCCATCGCTGGGGAGCCAGAGACGACTCGAACTGCCCCTGCGGCTACAGACAGACTATGACCCACAGAGTCAACGACTGCCACCTCTCCAGATTCAAAGGAGGTCTCGAAACTTTACATCAGGCTCAACCTGACGCTGTTGACTGGCAAACACTAGAAGAAGAAGCCTGATAGAGTAAGGCCTAATAGAAAATCAATAAAGCATAGAAACAGGGTTTAGGAAACAACAGACCAGAGGCCATCTCATAAAATTCTTAAGCAGCAACAGCCAAGAAACAAATTTCAAAAGACACCAAATACAACAGTCTACCAAAAGAACTACTGCAGCAATAGATCAGGACAGAAGCCCCGAAAAAATGTCTCAGTGAGTGAGAAGCAAATAAAAATTGGAAAAACATCCAAACATTAATCAACATGATAATCACAAGAGTGAGGAAAACTTTTGTTGATAATATTATCTGAAATGGGAATACAACAATTGAGAATCTGAAAGAAAAAAATCAACTATTTCTGAGAAATTAGTGAAAAAAAGTGAAATAGCTGAATTAGGAATCCAAGTAGATGAACAAGCTTATACAGTAACTGAACAAGACAATAGTTGAATTATAGAATAGAATTGAGGCAGATGAAAACAGAACAATTGAGGCAGAAACCAGAATAAGCAAGATTGAAGATGAATTAGATAAAACTAATAAAGAAGTAAGAGAACTAAAATAGAGACTAAGACACTGAAATCAACAACAGTCATATGGAATGACCTAAAAGAAGTAGCATACACATTATTTGTTTACAAGAGGAAGACAAGAAAGAGAAGAAAGCATACTAGAGGGAATACTAGAAGAAAAATCCCTTACTCTAAATAATAGAACAGACATAAAGATTCAAGAAGACCAGAAAGTCCAAAATAAAGGGGACCCATGCCTAAATACACTAAGACTCATCATAGGTAAATGTGTCCTGCTATATTGTTTTACAGACTAAATAGTGGGATAAGTACATTCTCAGAAAAGCAACAGTTAAAGAAATCAACTATCACATAGCCTGCCCTGAAAAAAGTTCTAAATGGTCTCCTATGAACAATAGGACATGTCCAAAAACATGCCATGTATATTAGAACACTAAGGAAAGTTTAGAGTAATGGCAATGACATAGCCTAAGTCTATTATAAATGTCAATGACCTGAATTTGTCCATTAAAAGACACAGAGGTCAAATAGGTTCCTAAGCTGAATATGGGCCCCAGAGCAGATTAAACCGATGGGTTTATAGTGAACAATATTTATACACCTTTTCCATATTTGGAAGCTAATTTCTTCCCTAATCCAGCTTTCTGGTCCTTTTTCCAGCCATGACATCATTTCCCCAGAAAATAACTTGGGTCTGCCTGCATATCAGATGTCAGGCTCAGAAAAAAAAAAAAAAAAAAAAAAAACTAGTATAGTTATTGACTGTTTAGAATATAACTAAAATAGGACTACTAATTATCTACAAAACAGAGACCCCCCCCCAACTCTTCATATGAACTATCCCAGCCTTTAGGCTCATGATTAGTCAACAATTTGTTTGGCTCTATATTTTAACTATTTTTCAGCCACCGGGTTCCAGATGCTAACATGATGCCAATCTAACTTTCCTGGGCAGTCAACCCCACCAATTTGTCTGGGAGGCCTGCTTCCTCAGAACCCTGCCCCACTAGGAAAAGAGAGGGAGAGGCTGGGAGTATGGATTGACGTGTCAATACCCATGTTCAATGAGGAAGCAATTACAGAAGCTAGACCTCCCACCTTCTGCACCCCATAATGACCCTGGGTCCATACTCCTAGAGGGATAAAGAATAGGAAAGCTATCAGGGGAGGGCATGGGATATGGAATTCTGGTGGTGGGAATTGTATGGAGTTGTATCCCTCTTATCTTATGTTTTTTTTTTTTTTCATTGTTTCCTTTTTATAAATAAAAAAAATTAAAAAACCTAAAAAGCAAAAAAAAAATTTAAAACCACAGAGTAGGAAGATGGATCAGCAAATATAATCATTTGTTTTCTTCAGGAAATCTACCTGACTTAATGGGACAAACACAGATTAAAAGTGAAAGGATAGAAAACTATCATGCAAACTAATGGAACTAACACACACACAAAGAGAGCAAGAACAGTTAATCTTGTATCTGACAAAATAGATTTTAAAATAAATAAAGTAATAAAGATAGTGATGGATATTACATAATACTCAGAGGGTCAGTCATAAAAAGTACTGAACTATTTTTAACATTTATGCACTAAATGAGGGGCCATATAAACACATTGAATATATACTGAAAGAGCTACAAAATACATCAGTAGCCACACAGTAGTAAGAGGAAACATCATTATCTCACTCTCTCAAACTGAAAGATAATATAGACAGAGAGTTAATAAAGAAACAAGAAAATTAAATGAAGAGATAGATAGATTGGACAAACGGGACATTTTCAGAGTCCTCCAGCCCAGGAAATAGGAATTCAAATTATATTTGAGTCCACATGCAACAGTCACAAAGATAGGGTATAGTTTGACCACAAAGACAGAGTCTACATATTCAAGAGTATTGAACTTACCCCAGGCATCTTCTCATACCACAATGGAATTAAACTAACACTAATATGCCCATGGATAATGTCAATCCCAGGAGTTATGTTCACAGTAGTTTATTTTAAATATACATGCACAGACTCATTAATCAATTCTACCTATAAATAAGTTTATGTTATATAAGATAGCAAATTTTTGGGAAAATATAGTAAAATATGTTTATTAATTTGATTTTGTGCTTTTGATATAACAACTCCATGTGAATTCAATTCCACAGAAATCAGAACAAATATCAGTTGTAGTACCCTCAGCATGGTCCTCTCATCTGGTTTAACCTTTACAAATGTTGAATTTTCTGAAACAGCTTTTCTCTCATTTAGAGTTATACTGCATGGAGACTGGGTGGTATGGTGGCAAACCTTGTTGAGCACAAATGTTGCAATGCCCGGGGACCCAGATTTGAGCCCCAGGGGAAACCTTTGCAAGTGATGAAGATGTGGTGCAGATGTCTCTTTCTTCTCTCTCCCTCTCTATTACCCCATTCCTCTTGATATCTGGCTGTTTCTATCTAGTAAATAAATGGAGATTTAAAAAAGAGTTATTTTATATGTATTGCTACTTAGAATTATTTTAATACACTGATGTAGTTGAAAAATCATAAATGGTGTATGCCAAAAAATCCTCTTTGTAGATGTGACTGGAGAAGGTACTAAGGGTTGTCTTTAGGAAACAGATTAGGAGGCCTTACAATGCCACACCTGGATAGGCTACACATAGTTAGAAGTACAAGGACCAAACAAGGAACCAGGTTTGATCCCCCACATCCTACCCACAGTGGGGATGCTTCACAAGTGGCAATGTATGTCTGAAGGTGTCTATCTTTCTCTCTCTCCCTCTCTATCTCCCCCTCTCAATTTTTCTCTGTTCTGTCCAGTAAAGTGTATGTTTGTGGGGGGAGGCCATCAGGAGCTGTGAATTTGTAGTGCCAGCACTGAGCCCCCAGTGATGAGGCTGGAAGCAAAAAAATAAAATAAATAAAACAAAAATCAGATATGTTAATCTTAACTTCAGGGAAGTTTCAACCAAAAGTCAGTTAGATTCTTATTATTTGAGGAGAGCATGTTATATCTGCATAGAAATTTGTGATTTTTTTTCATTTAAAATAACTTAGATGATATACTTACTATACTTTACACAATATTTACAGGATACTGTTTTGTACTTTAAGGATACAAGCCCGATACTATTCTTCTCTTAAGAGGACCATACTACATAATGACTAAGACACCATAATCTAGAGTTATTTTTGAATTATGTCTCTACGTCATTGGCTTTATAATCACTTTTAAAATGCTGTCATATTTGTGGATTCACTATTCTGAACTTACTTTTTCAGATAAAGAAAGAGGTGCGGGGAGAGATGGGGAGAGAGGAGAGAGAGAGAGAGAGAGAGAGAGAGAGAGAGAGAGAGGGGTGAAAGCTGGGGGGTGGGTGCATTTTCAGTTTATTTTTTGCATTTATGGTTTTAAATAAAATATTTAACCTCTATAGGCATCAGTTTTCAAATATTTAAAATATACTAGTAATGTCATTGCTATAGTGATAAAAAACTCAATATGTGAGGTGTAATTTGGTGTAAATTCCATAAATGTTATTATTTTTATGGCAGAAGCTTATGGGAACAAGTGGTGGCACATCTGGTTGAGCACAGATATTATAGTGCAAAAGCCCCCAGTCCCCATCTGCAGAAATAATTTTTATAAGTGATGAAGCAATGCTCTAGGTCTATTTATCATCTATCTATCTATCTATCTATCTATCTATCTATCTATCTATCTATCTATTGATCTATCATCTATCTAATCTATTTACCTATCATCTATCTACCTATCTATACTTATCATCTATTATATATCTATTATTTGTCTATCTGCTCCATCCCTCTCTATTTCTCTGTAATCATCAAAAATAAAATATTTAAAAACAAGAAGCTTATATTAGAGTGGAAGATGTGAACACAAACAATTACAGCATAATACAATATGAACTAAACTAATGAGGTTATAATGAAAGCCACAGAAGAACATACAATATTAATTTGGTATGCCATGGGAGACTTCCTGGAGGAAATATATTTCTGTTGGAGCAATTCTATTGATTTAACATTGGTTTACAATATTAAATTTGTAGACACATATTTATATGTATGCATGTATATACATCACATCATAACTATCACCAAGCTTCTTATAACATCAAACCAAAGAAAAGTCTGCAATTATTCAATCCACTTTCCCTCCTTATTCTCTTCAAAAACCAATGTGGTTTTAATAGGGTCTAAAAGTCAGTTTGGTTACTAAGAGTATCATTATTTAGCAAGTTTATTTGCATTATGTATTTATTTATATTCCATTCATGAATGAAATCACCCATAAATTATATTCCAGTTACTTGCTTTTTCACATAGCTTCTAGTTCAAACACAATCTCTTGTTGTGATTCTGGTTCTATATAACTGTTTGACACCTTACTCAAATGTTTGGAGTTATTTTTGCCATTATTCTTTTTGGGGGGTGTAACTGAGTAGTCCTTGCAACTGAGGTTTTGTAGTACCAAATTCTACCTGCTTTTGTATGTTTGAGAAGACCTATACTTATCCCTCATATTTGAATGATGGTTTTGCAAAGTATAGCATTCATGTCTAGCAATAATAATATTTTAGTGTTTGACTTAATCATTCTACTCTCTTCTTTATTATTTTTCTTTATTTTTAGTATTGCATAGAGACAGAGAGAAATTGAGAAGGGAGAAAGAGAGTGAAATAAACAGAGAGAGATCTGTAGCCCTGCTTCACCACTTGTGAAGTTTACCTCTTGCAGATGGGGACCAAGGGCTTGAACCTGGGGCCTTCCGTAATATAATGTGTGCACTAAACCAGGTGTGCCACCACCTGGCCCCTTCTAGTCTCTTCTCACCTCTAGAGTTTTTGCTGAGAAATCTGATAAAATATGTTGACCATATTTATTATATGTCACTATCCTACTTAGAATGCAACACTTTTTTGCTGTGTCCTTGACTTTGATTATGTACCATGGTATAGGTCTTAGATTCAAGAATTTAGGTGTTATCATTAATTCCTGAATATCTGTGTTCTGGGTGTTCACAAGGGTTGGGAAACTTGTTCCAAATACTTACTTGAATATGACCTCTATCACTTTTTATCTCTCTTTTTAATTTAATTTATTAATTATTGGATAGAGACAGAGATAATTGACATGAGAGGGGAGATAGAGAGGAAGAAAGATAGAGAGACACCTGCAGCTCTACTTCATTACTCATGAAGCCTTCCCTCTGCAGAGGGGAACCAAGAGCTTGAATATGGATCCTTTTTTGCACTGTATTGTGTATACTTAACCAGGGTGCCACCACTATCTCTCTCCCTCAGAATTCTAATAATGCTGGTATTACTTTAAAAAATTATTTATTCATTTTGTTGTTTTACCGCTATTGTTTTTGTTGGATAGGACAGAGAGAAATGGAGAGGGGAGGAAAGACAGAGAGGAGTAGAGAAAGATAGACACCTGCATACCTGCTTCAATGCTTGTGAAGTGACTCCCCTGCAGGTGGGAAGCAGAGTGCTTGAACCATTATCCTTATGCCTGTCCTTAAGCTTTGCACCACCTGTGCTTAACCTGCTGTGCTACAACTAGACTTCCTCTGGTATTACTTTTTGCCACAAGGGTTATTACTAATGCTTGGTATATACAATTTCCACCAATCTTGGTTGGCATTTTTCTTTCCTTTATCTTTTAAAAAACAAAATACAGAAAGAGAGGGAAAAAGAAACAAAAGAGAGAGACATATGCTGCAATGACCTACCACTTATGAAACTATTTCCTCAACATGTGCAATAGGGAATTGAAATCCAGGTCCTCATACATTGTAATGTGTGCACTGTACAAGGTGCACAACCACCTGACCCTGACATTTCCTGTTTTAGTAGACTCTGTTGTCTCGTGTACAGTTGATTCCTTTTTCATTTGCTGATGAGTAAAAAGATGAAATCAAGACTTTCATATAGAAGGTACGAGCATGGATTAAGGGAAAACAGAATGTACTCTTCCACCAAAATAACAAATATATACAACTATTGATCTTAACAAACACCACCAACTACAGATGTGACATCTGTAGAAGCACTGCAGCCTTGGTAGGTGATCCTGTGCATGGTTGGGATGAGAAGAAGTGCAGGATTAAAAACAAATGCACAGAGGTTAAGAGTTCTAGAATAATAAGGTGCCAGTTTTGCTCTATGTACAGCCAAGGATTCCTGGTAGTGAGAGGGGAAAACTAGGAGCTTTAAATCTATGACCTTTGAAGTGTTAGCCTACTGAGCAACAACACAGGATATTTTTGACAAAAAAAAGCCTATTCTGTTACCATACTAAGGTTGATATGCATAAATAAAATTTTGCAGCATCTGGTCACTAAATGGTAAAATAATCAAACCCTGTTTTTCTAAATATACCAGCTGCCATACTGCAAAAACCATGCATACACAACACATAGAGTACAGAGCATCTAAAGAAAATAAAAAGAAACCCTAGGCCCTACCTCCACCACCCAGCATATTAACAATGGAAGCCTAATGGTCATGAGAATATCGCCTCGTACTGGCCAGAAAAAAACAACACAGTAAATAAGCAAGCAGAAATACACAGAAATTAAGCCCCCAGATTAAAAAAAATAGAGAGATAGAAATGAAACAGAAATATTCTAAGAAATTATAGACATGGACTGACTATTAGAAAAAGACCATAGAAAGCTCATTATGAGTACACTTCAAGAATAGTGTTTGAATAAAGAAATGCCACTGATTTTTGTACATTGATTTTGTAGCCTAACACCTTTATATATTGCCTAATAACTTTAAGTAGCTTTATGCTGGGTTCTTTAGGTTTTTCTGTGTATATGATCATATCATCTGCAAATAGTGAGAGCTTGACCTCTTCCCTTCCAATCTGTATTCCTCTCATTTCTTTCTCTTGCCTGATTGCTATGGCAAGAACTTCCAATACTATGTTGAAGTGTAAGGGTGACAGTGGACAGCTCTGTCTAGTCCCCGATCTGAGGGGGAATGCTTTCAGCTTCTGTCCATTGAGTATGATGTTGGCTGTAGGTGTGCTATATATGGATTCCACTATCTTGAGGAATTTCCCATCTATTCCCATTTTTTGTAGGGTTTTGAGCATGAGTGGGTGTTGGATTTTGTCAAAGGCTTTCTCTGCATCTATTGAGATAATCATGTGGTTGTTGGCTTTGCTTTTATTGATGTGGTGAATGACATTGATAGACTTATGTATGTTGAACCAACCTTGCATTCCTGGTATACATCCCACTTAGTTGTGATGAACAATCTTTTTGATATGCTGCTGTATCTGGTTGGCCAAGATCTTGTTTAATATTTTGGCATCTATGTTCATCCGAGATACTGTTCTGTAGTTTTCCTTTTTTGTTGTGTCCCTATCTGCTTTTGGTATCAGGGTGATGTTGGCATCATAGAACATGGAAGGGAGTGTTCCTGTTTCTTCAATCTTATGGAAAAGCTTTAGAAGTATGGGTACTGTTTCCTGAAGGTTTTGTAGAATTCGTTTGTGAAGCCATCTGGTCCAGGATTTTTGTTGTTGGAGAGATTCTTAATAATGGTTTCAATTTCTTTGTCTGTAAATGGTGCATTTAGGTTTTTAGTTCTTTTTGGTTCAGCTTTGGAAAGGCATATGCTTCTAGGAATTCTTCCATTTCTTCCAGATTTTCTAGTTTGGTGGCATATAGTTCTTCATAGAAGTTTCACTTGATTTTCTGAATTTCCGTGCTGTCAGTTAGGATCTCCTCTATCATTTACAATTCTATTAATTTGTGTCTTCTCCATTTTTTGTTTAGTGAGTCTGGCTAGGGTGTTGTCAATCTTGTTTAATTTTTCAAACAACCAACATTTGGCTTATTGATCTTTTGTATGGTTCTCTTATTTTCGATGTTGTTTATTTCTGCTCTAATTTTAGTTATTTCTGTCCTTCTGTTCTTCCTAGGTATTTTATTGATTTTCTTTCAACAGTGAATGAGAATGATTTCTGGATGTCTTCTTCTTCAGATTTAGTGTTTGCATAAAGAAATGCCACTGGTTTTTGTACATTGATTTTGTAGCCTGATACCTTGCTATATTGCCTAATAACTTCCAGTAATTTTCTACTGGATTTTTTAGGTCTTTCTATGTATACTATCATATCATCTGCAAACAGTGAGAGCTTGACTTCTTCCCTTCCAATCTCTATTCCTTTGATTTCTTTCTCTTGCCTGATTGCTATGGTAAGAACTTCAAATACTATGTTGAAGAGTAAGGGTGACAGTGGACAGCCCTGTCTAGTCCCCGATCTGAGGGGGAATGCTTTCAGCTTCTGTCCATTGAGTATGATGTTGGCTGTAGGTGTGCTATATATAGACTCCACTATCTTGAGGAATTTCCCATCTATTCCCATTTTTTGTAGAGTTTTGAGCATGAACGGGTGTTGGATTTTGTCAAAGGCTTTCTCTGCATCTATTGAGATAATCATGTGGTTTTTGGCTTTGCTTTTATTGATGTGGTGAATGACATTTATTGACTTACGGATGTTGAACCAGCCTTGCATTCCTGGGATGAATCCCACTTGGTCATGATGAACAATCTTTTTGATGTGTTGCTGTATCCGGTTGGCCAAGATCTTGTTTAATGTTTTGGCATCTATGTTCATCAGAGATATTGGTCTGTAGTTTTCCTTTTTTGTTCTGTCTCTATCAGCTTTTGGTATCAGGGTGATGTTGGCTTCCTAAAAGGTGGAAGGGAGTATTCCTGTTTCTTCAATCTTATGGAATAGCTTAAGAAGTACAGGTATTAACTGTTTCCTGAAAGTTCTGTAGAATTCGTTTGTGAAGCCATCTGATCCAGGACTTTTGTTGTTGGGGAGATTCTTAATAACGGTTTCAATTTCTTTGTCTGTGATTTGTGCATTTAGATTTTGTAGTTCTTCTTGGTTCAGTTTTGGAAGGGCATAGGTTTCTAGGAATTGTTCCATTTCTTCCAGATTCTCTAGCTTGGTGGCATATAGTTCTTTATAGAAGATTCACAGGATTCTCTGAATTTCTGTGGTGTCATTTGTGATATCTCCTGCATAGTTTATAATTCTATTAATTTGAGTCTTCTCTCTTTTTTGTTTGGTGATTCAGGCTAGGGGTTTGTCAATTTTTTTTAATCTTTCAAAGAACCAACATTTGGCTTCATTGATCTTTTGTATGGTTCTTTTATTTTTCGATGTTGTTTATTTCTGCTCAAACTTTAGTGATTTCTGTCCTTCTGGTTGCTTTAGGGTTCCTTTGTTACTCTTCCTCTAATTGCCTCATGATAATCAGTATTTTCCTTGGGGGTCTCAACTGTTGTTTCCCTAATACTGCCATTCCTTTCCTCCAATGTTGTTTTCATTTCTGTGATTAATAAGTTTATTATTGCTTGCATACTTTTCTTATCTATGGTTACTTCTGGCTTATTTGTAGTTTCTTCTGGGCTCTTCTCTTCATTCATTGGAGTAGCAGTTTTATTTGTTTTTGATCTACCCATTTTTTTATTTATGTGTTTTTTTTTCTCTGTTGTTCCTCAGTTGTTGTGTCTGGAGTACAAGTAACACTGCACTAAATACCTTTATGACAAATGCACTCACCAACCTCCGGAATTACAGTAGCAACTGAAGTAAGTATTGAAGTAGTTTAATCGTTACCAGTTAGCCAAACAATTTCTCCAGTCCGTGAAAAAATAGTAACCAAATCCCAGTGAAGAAAGAGAAAAGAAAGAGAGGATAGCAAGAATAGACAGTTATGCAAATCTACTATCCACTGTATATTCTAGGGGTAATAAGAGGGGAAAGGGAGCTAGAGCAGAGATACACACATAGAGAGTCCACTCTGAGTCAGATTTCTACCCCAAAATAATTCACAAATTCAGAAAGGCAAAAAAGAAGGAACAAGTGTATGACAAGATTAAAATAAAAAAGAGAGAGAGACAAGAGAGAGAAAAGGGAGATGATAAGAAAAAGAGTTGTAATTAAAGAGCAGTGCAAAGAAATTCCCAAATGTGTATCAGTGAATTCAAAAAAGCACCCTGTTTGGTGGTGTGGGGTATCCTGCTTGAAGCTGGTCCCCAGGGACTGCTTATGGGGGGGGGAGGTATGCTTGAAAATTAAAAGGAAGAAAAAAGAATTTTTTCACCTACTCTAATTCTTAACCCAAATTAAGTTATAGTCACCTCCTTGGTGTTACCGCTAGGACCCCTTATTGGCTGGCCTGCTAAAGGCAGAATCCTACTGTTTCCAGGAGATGTGTTCGGAGCTCAGCAGCTAGCAGCTTCTCAGTCCGCCATCTTCTGGGAAACCCCCCCTCCAGACTTTTTTTAAAGGATTTCTCGAAAATGAAAACTAGTTCCAAGTCCTTTGATCCAATGAGAGCTATACTTAAGAAGTCTTTGGATCCGCCCTCGGGGTCGCGGTGGTCCCTGGAGACTCCCAACAGAAAGCCCCCTAGCTATAGTGCTCCCTCTGGGTCCTCTGCCGGCCGCCCAGCAGCGCTCTGTAACTGGAGGAGCCACCTTCCCGGGCGGAGGACAATGCCCGGCGCACCCGCCTTGCCCGCTGCCACCTGGGAAGTCTGGAGCAGTCCGCCCGCTAGTCCGTGTCACCTTTACTCTAATTCTTAACTCAAATTAAATTATAGTCACCTCTTTGGTGTCACCACTAGGACCCCTTATTGACTGACCTGCTAAAGGCAGAAAATCCTACCGTTTCCAGAAGATGTGATCAGAGCACAAGCTGCTAGAAGCTTCTCAGTCCGCCATCTTCCTGGAACCTCTCGATTGTATTTTTGAACCCTAAGACAGCAGGAACCTCACATCTCCACTATAGAGCCCCTACTTCCCCCATTCCTGGAACCCTTGGATAGGGCCCACTTTCCCGTATGCCTCTCCCAATCCATATCAAATATTGCATCTGCCGAGCACAACCTAACCAATGCAATGATTGCCACCTCAACATGCTTCACCTCAGATTGTGTCCAGAGATTTCACGTGTGGAATGACAGCCTTTCAGCTTCATTACTCGGGTGAGACCTTTCCTTTTATAGTACACTCTAATTTCATCTCAGGTGGTTCACTTTCTCACAAAGTCCCATAACCTAGATATACACCAGTTTCTGTGAGAGAGAGCTTATGTTCACACGTATCCATAAACTACTGCAAAATATATACCTGAAAGCAGAAGTACACTAGAGTTTGCAGTGAGTACCTCCCTAACACTTCCTCTCCACTATTCCAAGCTTTGGGCCCATGATTGCTCAACAATTTGTTTGGCCTCGTATGTTAACTCTCTTTTCAATCACCAGGTTCCAGATGCCACCAGGATGCTGGCCAGGGCTCCCTGGATTGAAGACCCCACCAATGTGTCCTGGAGCTCAACTTCCCCAGAGACACACCTTACTAGGGAAAGAGAGAGGCAGACTGGGAGTATGGACCAACCAGTCAATGCCCATGTTCAGCGGGGAAGCAATTACAGAAGCCAGACCTTCTACCTTCTGCAACCCTCAATGACCCTGGGTCCATGCTCCCAGAGGGTAGAGATTGTGAAATCTATCAGGGGAGGGGGTGGGTTACGGAGATTGGGTGGTGGGAATTGTGTGGAGTTGTACCCCTCCTATCTTATGGTTTTGTTATTTAATCCTTTCTTAAATAAACAAAGAAAAAAAAAGATTGTTCATCATGACCAAGTGGGGTTTGTCCTAGGGATTCAATGTTGGTTTAACATATGTAAGTCAATAAACATGATCATATCAATAGATACAGAGAAAGCCTTTGACAAAATCCCACATAGTTTTATGATCAAAACACTACAACAGATCAGAGTAGATAGAAAATTCTTTAAGATAGCAGGGCCCATATGTAGCAAACCTACAGCCAATGTCATACACAATGTTGAAAAACTACAAGCATTTCCCCTCAAATCATGTACTAGACAGGGCTGACCACTATCACCATTATCATTCAACATAGTATTGGAAATTCTTGCCATAGAAACCAGGCAGAAGCAAGGAATTAAAGGGATACAGATTGGAAGAGAAGATGTCAAATTCTCACTCTTTACAGATGACATGATAGTATACATAGAAAAATTTAAGGAATCCAACAAATCTTTTGGAAATCATCAGGCCATACAGTAAGGTGTTAGGCTACAAAATTAACATTAAAAAGTCATTGGCATTCCTCTATGCAACACTAATTTAGAAGAACAATAAGTTAGAAGATGAAATCCAGAAATCAATAACTTTTCCTATAGCAACAAAACAATAAAATATCTAGGAATAAATCTAATCAAAGAAGTGAAAGACTTTTATACTGAAAATTATGAGTCACTACTCAAGGAAATTGAAAAAGATACAAAGAAGTGGAAATATCTTCCATGTTCATGGGTTGGAAGAATTAACATCATCAAAATAAATATACTTCCCAGAGCCATATACAAATTTAATGTTATCCCTATCAATATCCCAACCACAATTTTTAGAAAATATAACAAATGTTTATCTGGAACCAGAAATGTCCTAGAAATGCCAAAACAATCTTGATAAGAAATAACACAATTGGAGGCATCACACTCCCAGATTTCAAGTCGTATTATAGGACCACTGTAATCAAACTGCTTGGTACTGGAATATATATATTGACACAGTAACAGCGGAATAGAATTCAGAGCCCAGAATTAGCCCACATACCTATCTAATCTTTGACAAAGGTGCCCACACTATTAAATAGAGAAAGGGGGGTCTCTTCAACAAATGGTTTTGGAAAAAATGGGTTGAAACGTGTAGAAGAATGAAACTGAACCATTATATTTCACTAAACACAAAAGTAAATTCCAAATGGATCAAGGATTTGATTGTTAGACCAGAAACTATCAGATACTTAGAGGAAAATATTGGCAGAACTCTTTTCCACATAAATTTTAAAGACATCTTCAACTAAACAAATCCAATTACAAAGAAGACTAAAGCAAGAATAAATCAATGTGCATACATCAAATTAAAAACCTACTGCACAGCAAAAGAAGCCACTATTGAAACAAGAGATCTTCAAAGAATGGAAAAACATCTTTACATGTTATACATCAGACAAGAAGCGAATTATCAAAATATATAATGAGTTTGCCAAACTCAACTACATGAAAACAAATGATCCCATCCAAACATGAGGAGAGGACATGAACTGAATATTCACCGCAGAAGAGATAGAAAGGTTGAGAAAAATTTGAAAACATGTTCTAAGTCATTTATTGTCAGAAAAATATAAAGACAACAATGAGATACGATTTCACTCCTGTAAGAATGCCATACACTAGAAAATATAGCAGCAATAAATGCAGGAGAGGTTGTTTAGATAAAGGATCCCTACTACTCAGTTGGTGGGAATGTCGGTTGGTGCAACCCCTGTGGACAGTAGTCTGGAGAACTCTCAGCAGGCTTGCAGTGGATCCATGCTATGACCCTGCAATTCCTTTCCTAGGGATATATCCTAAGGAACCCAACACACCTATCAAAATAGATTTGTTTATACCTATGTTCATAGCAGCACAACTGATATAGTCAAAACCTGGAAGCAACCCAGCTGTCCAACAACACATGAGTGGCTGATCATCTATTATAAAGATTGAATTCACCTTATTCACCTCATCTTGGATGGTGCTTGAAGGAATCATGTAAAGTGAGATAAGTCAGAAAGAGAAGAAATAATGAGTTGGTCTCACTCATAGACAGAATTTGAAAAACAAGAAAAGAAGGGAGAACACAAAGCAAACTACACATGTATAATCACACAACTTGGATAATGGGAAAAATAGTTGCACATCACACATCAGAAATGCAACTTATATCAAACATATATGCAGAATTGTTATAAGTCTACAAAAGAATCAAAAGTAACTCTCCAAAATTGGTCCAAAGAACTAAACAGGTTTTTAAAGAAAAGATACACACATATGGCCCACAGGCACATGAATAAATAATTCACTTCATTTTTTAATTAGAGAAATGCAAATTAAAACTACACTGAGATACCATCTCACACCTGAGATAATGGCTTATATCAACAAACCAGGAAATGACAGATGTTGGAGAGGTTGTGATAAGAAAAAAAAAAAAGAAAGAAAGAAACCCTCTGCTTCACAGCTGGGTAAGAAAGCACACTTGTAAAACCCTTTTGGAAGACTGATTGGAGTGTACTTAAACAAATAAAAATGGAAATACCTTATGATCCAGAAATACTACCTTTAGGCATTTATCCAGTGGATGTCCAAACACTAATTTAAAGGAACATATGCACCCCTATGTTCATAGCTACATTATTCATAATAGCCAAATAATGGAAGCAGCTTAAATGCCCATCATAGATGATTGGCTAAAGAAATCATGGGATTAAAAAAAAAGTTATCACATTAAATTTGTATATTGCTCTGGGGAGAATATTCATTTTGATGATATTTCTTCTTCTGATCCATGAGCATGGGATGTCTTTCCATTTCTTGGTATCAGTTTCTATTTCCTTGAATAGTGACTCATAGTTTTTAGTATACAAGTCTTTCACTTCTTTGGTCAGCTTTACTCCTAGGTATTTTATTGATTTTGCTGCAACAGTGAATGGGAGTGATTTCTGGATGTCTTCTTATTCAGATTTAGTATTTGCATAAAGAAATGCCACTGAGTTTTGTACATTGATTTTGTAGCCTGACACCTTGCTATATTGCCTAATAACTTCCAGTAGTTTTCTGCTGGATTCTTTAGGTTTTTCTATGTATACTATTATACCATCTGCAAATAGTGAGAAATTGACTTCTTCCCTTCTAATCTGTGATTCTTCAACAATTTGTTTGGCTTTGTATGTTAACTCTCTTTTCAGCCACCAGGTTCCAGATGCCATCAGGATGCTGGCCAGGCTTCCCTAGACTGAAGACCCCCAATGTGTCCTGGAGCTCAGCTTCCCCAGAGACTCACCCTTCTAGGGAAAGAGAGAGGCAGACTGGTAGTATGGATCGACCAGTCAACGCCCATGTTTAGCAGGGAAGCAATTACAGAAGCCAGACCTCCCACCTTCTGCAACCCACAATGACACTGGGTCCATGCTCCCAGAGGGATAGAGAATGGTAAAGCTATTGGGGATGGGAGGGGATATGGAGATTGGGTGGCGGAAATTGTGTGGAGTTGTACCCCTCCATCCTATGATTTTGTTAATGTCTCCTTTCTTAAATAAATAAATTTTTAAAAAGTTATGGAGTATATATTTAATATAATATATATATGATCAAAATATATTGTGTGTTTTGAGACAAAATGGACAGAACTGTAGGTGATATACTTGATTGATTAATTAAATAGATAAAAATACAACTACCAGATGGTTTCACTCATATATGGAGTGTAGAGATCTGATTTACGTGAACTTGCCAACAACAACAAAAATAATCCAAAGAAAACAAAAGCAATCAAACTCTTTGTAGGACTTGTGAGAACTGTTATGATTTTCTTTGGGAGGTAGGAAATTGGAGATATGGAACTTTGGTGGATAGTGTGGTATGGGATTGTATATTGGAATCTTATTATAAAAACTATTAATATTTTGTTAACAATAAATTAAAATGCCTTTTCTATATTTGTTAAGTTTATTGCCAGCTACTTGATTTATTTGTTTGTCTTTACTGTTATAGTAAAAGGAAGTGATTGTCAATATTCCACCAGCTTAGAATTTATGTAGAAAAAAAGTCACTGATCTTTGTTGATTAATTTTTTACCCTGACTCCTCACTATATTATTTAATAATTACCTGAAGTTTTCTACTGGATTCATTTGGATTTTCTTTTTTTAAATTATTTATAAAATGAAAACACTGAAAAGACCATAAGATAATAGGGGTACAATTCCCACTACCAGAACTTCCCCTGATAGCTTTCCTATTTTTTAATTCCATGGAAGTATGGACCTAGTGTCACCGTGGTGTGCAGAAGGTAGAAGATCTGCCTTGAGTAATTGTTTCCCTGCAGAAAATGAGCACTGACAGGTCGATCCATACTCCCAATCTGTCTTTCTCTTTCCTTAGTGGGACAGGGCTCTGAGGAAGTGGAGCTCCAGGACACATTGGTGGGGGACACCTGTCTAGGGAAGTCCTGTTGGCATCATGGTAGCATTTGGAACCTGGTGGCTGAAAAAGAGTTGACATATAAATCCACACAAATTGTTGATTAATCATGAACCTAAAGGCTGGAATGTTGCAGATGAAGAGTTGGGGTCTCCATTTTGGAAATAGCTAGTAGGTCTATTTTAGGTATATTCTAAAGGGCCCATGACTTTATTAGTTTTTGCCTGAGCTTGACATCTGATATGCAGGTGGACCCAAGTTATTATTTGGAGAAATGATGTTGTGGCTGGAAAAAGGGCTAGAAAGCTGTGTCTATCTTACAATTTTTTTCCTTTAGGTGACTTGTGTTTTACTTGTTGCCATCAGGATCCTTTTTTATCTTTGGCATTTGACAACTTGATTATAGTAAATGTTGACATATATATATATATATATATATATATATATATATATATATATATATATATATATACATTGGTTGATCTTGTCAGGAATTATAAGTGCTTATTGGGTCTTTCTCCCTTTACTATTCTTTACATATACCTGAAAGCAAAAGTTCACAATAGTCTGCAGTGAGTCAGTATAAAATTTGTAAGGAAATAGTATTTAATTAGACTTAGATACCCTCCTCACCAACATCCTACTACAGTTGTCTCACTCACTCCAAAGCTAACCTTAGCAAAGCAAGGACTGCAAAGCTGAATAAGGGCAAGAGACTGGCATACTTTAATTGTTGTATGCTTTACTTTGGTCTGGTCTAGCTCTCCCCCTGCCAAGAAAATTGGTTTAGTCCTGCTAGTTTCGCGGGCCCGCTTGTCCCCGCCCCAAGGAACCCTGACAGAGTTCTAGAGTGAGAGAGTTCGAGAGTTCTTGGCACCACCATGTGAGAAGGATGCAGGAGAGTTCTGTTTGGTGATTAGTTTGGTTTAGTTTATGAATCGTTGATCCTAAATAAAGAAATACAGCTTCCCGGCCCAGCCATATGTCTCTGGTCGTCTCTGTTACCTGCCCGTGAAGCTAGCCCAGCTTGCTGAAGCCAGCCCAGCCTGCTGAAGCCAGCCCATCGAAAATGTTTTTTTTCTTTAAGCTGATAAAGTTTTGCCCACAGAGGCAAAAAAATGGCTCCCTCAGGCCTTCCCTTGGCAGCACACTGGTTCTTGTTACTCGCTTACATGTTTCTCCATGTTTATGCCAGTTTCTTTTTTGAAAATGCCTGTAGGATATAGGTTTCTGTTCAGCCCACACCCCTGATACTGTGGTCATTTAGTTAAAAAGAAAAGGGGGAATTGTTGTATGCTTTACATTGGTCTGGTCTAGCTCTCCCCCGCCAAGAAAATTGGTTTAGTCCTGCTAGTTTCGTGGGCCTGCTTGTCCCCGCCCCAAGGAACCCTGACAGAGTTCTAGAGTGAGAGAGTTCGAGAGTTCTTGGTGCCGCCATGTGAGAAGGATGCAGAAGAGTTCTGTTTGATGATTAGTTTGGTTTAGTTTATGAATCGTTGATCCTAAATAAAGAAATACAGCTTCCCGGCCCAGCCGTATGTCTCTGGTCATCTCTGTTACCCGCCTGTGAAGCTAGCCCGGCCTGCTGAAGCCAGCCCCATGAAAACAACATTTAATGATGACTCTTTAGTCACTATCAGGCCACCCCATCAGCTGGGACCCTATTTGGAGAGTACTGAGAGTCCTAAAAGTCATAATGGGCCTAGACCTCAAATAAATCTCTCTCTCCATTGTTACTGGTCATCTCTACCAGGAACAACAAAATAGACCCTTTGTAGGTCCCCATACAACCTTGCCCTCAACTTGGATCATCATTGGTAGAGAACGTTCGATCCTCTGAAGGGAAGATGGACAACATACTCTATGATACACCTACTCAGGAGCATAGAATGTGAGCTCAGAACTACAGGGATGCAGAGGTCACATAGGCTCCTAAGCTGAATATGGGCCCCAGACCAAATCAAATTGATGGAGTTTATAGTCACAAATATGTATACCCCTTTCTCATATTAGGGAGCTACTCTCTTCCCTGTGTAAGTACCGCACACTAACTGATTGTGCTACTGGAGCACCGCTACTCTCTTCCCTGATCTGGCTTTCTTTTCCTTTTCCAGCCATGACATCATTTCCACAGACAATAACTTCTTGGATCCACCTGCCTATCAGATTTCAAGCTCAGGAAAAAAAAAAACTAGTATAGCCACAGGCACTTTGGAATATAACCAAAATATGCCGACTAGCTATCTACAAAATGGAGGACCCCCCAACTCTTCATCTGCACTATTCTAGCCTTAGGTCCATGATTGTTGAACAATTTGTTTGGTTTTGTATGTTAATTCTCTTTTCAGTGACCAGGTTCCAGATGCTAGCTTGATTCCGACCAGACTTCCCTGGACAGACAAACCCAGCAATGTGTCCTGGAGCTCTGCTTCCCCAGATCCCCACCCTACTAGGGAAACAGAGAGGCAGTCTGGGAGTATGGATCGACCAGTCAATGCCCATGTTCAGCTGGGAAGCAATTACAGAAGCCAGACCTTCCACCTTCTGCATCCCACAATGACCTTAGCTCCATACTCCCAGAAGGATAAAGAATAGGAAAGCTATCAGGGGAGAGGATAGGATAGAGTTCTGGTGGTGGAAATTGTGTGGAGTTCTACCCCTCTTATCCTATGGTTTTGTCAATGTTTCCTTTTTAGAAATAAAAAAAAGAAAATACAAAGGCTGCTGAAGACCCAGTCCAACAGTGGGCCTATGATAATGCAAACTGAGACTGTAAAGAGGTTTCAGAACACGTAGAGGTCAAAATTTAAATATTGTTCAGATGATAAGGGCATGTCAGGATATCAGGACTCAAGTCCATCAGCCACACTTAAGGACTGTTTTAAATCATGGCACAGTTACAGAAACCTGAGCAGAGCCTATGCAAAACAAGATTTGTTTTAAATGCAATAATAAAGGATACACATAGATAGACTGTAAGAAAAATATCTTGTAACACAATAACCATGCATCTAGAGATGACAAGTATTCAAGGCTGCCTTCTAAAAAATGCTCACCTGTTAAAAAAAGATTTGCATTGGGCAATTCAGTGTTCATTCAGAGCTGATGCAAAGACAATCCCCAGAAAACTAGAGACAGAGATCCAACTTTAGGCTCCAGACAACAAAAAAGGTCCCTGGATGTCGCACAGAAGCCAATCACGAAGTGTTTGGACCATAACCACCTCAAATCCAGTGTCCAAGGCCAACTGGGCTTCTCTCAATCTAATCTTATACAGTTAATAGCTGGTATAATGGCTGCAACCCTTGGTTGTACAGGATTAGATTTTACAATTTATCAATAATTATTTATTATTAATGAATTAATTAATTTGAGAAAGGAGACACTAAAAAAATCATAGGATGGGGGGATACAACTCCACACAATTCCCACCACCCAATCTCCATGTCCCCTCCCCTCCCCAATAGCTTTCCCATTCTCTATCCTTCTGGGAGCATGGGCCCAGGGTCGTTGTGGGTTGCAGAAGGTGGGAGGTCTGGTATCTGTAATTGCTTCCCCACTGAACAGAGACCCACCCTATCAATACTTATTTTTAACTGAAAGGAATAAAATAGAAATTGTACCTACTTATGTGTGGGGTCCTATCCACAAAGAATTTACTGTTCTATTATTAGAGCATCCCCTATTTCACAAGAGGGGTCTAACTCCATGGCTATAAATACCATGACTTATAACAAATGGAAGCCACTTGTTTTAGCTCATTAATTTCTATTTATTCTGGCCCCTAAATAGATTAAGACTAGCAATAGACACTTAAAAATAAAAGAAAACTTTAACACTATTACGACAATTGTATAAAAACTCCATATTCTGATTAAAAAACAAAACAAAACAAACAAACAAACCAACAAAATCCTGCTCCTTGGCCGGACAAATCTCTTTGTGATTGGAATCAATAAAAATATTAAGATTGAGGGTATGTTGTCATTTTTGTCACAGAGAGGTATTCTTTTTTATATATGCCAAAACAGTAAAACCTGTTCACCAAAAGCCCCCATATCATCTTCTATTACATGGGAGAGTGTAAAATGTCTAACTGAATATGCCACAAAACTTCTTAGAATTTATGACCCAAATGACCATTAATTCTGAGAAGAAATGTTTTTAAGATGTCTCTTCAAAGTCCTCACAAGAACTTGGTGATCTGAATCCTTGACTGCAGTACTTTATCAATTTGTATATTCCATCATTCTATCTCCAATTCTCAGAGGTGTTTTCTCAATATCAAGGTAAACACATATAGTGATCAACAGACATTTCAGGCTTCCCTGATGAATTCTTTATCTTAATTATGCCTAGTTTTCTCGCATAAGGTCAGTATTTACAGAAAAAAACTAGAATCTGATACAATCACTTGAGCTGGAGATAAAAAATATAGCCTTATATAGAGTGGTCTACATACTTTGAGAGAGATCTTTCAATCATGCATGCCCTCAGCAAGTTTATGTATACACTTTTCTTTTTTTATAAGTTTTTATTTATTAACTTATCAAGAGACAGAAATTGAGAGGAGAGGGGGAGAGGGAAAAAGACAGAACTACATGTACAGCTATACTTCACCAGTCACAAAGCTTTCCTCCTGCACGTGGGGACAGGGATTTGAACCTGAGTTCTTGTGCACTATAATGTGTGTGCTTAACCAGGTGTGCCACCTCCTGGCTGCCATGTATAACCTTAAGATGTTTATACTTACAAGCAGAACTTAGACTGGAATTTGTGTATTGCACCAGAGTAAAAGACTCTGGGGTGGTAGGCAGGGTTCAGATCCTAGAACATGATGCCAAAGAAGGACCTAGTGGGGGGTTGAATTGTTATATGGAATACTGAGAAATGTTACATGTGTACAAATTACTGTATCATATTGTCAGATATAAACTGTCAAATGTCTAATTTCCCCCAATAAAAGAAAAATATTTATATTTGATATGGTTGTATTCACATATACCCAATAAATAGAGAGAGAGTGAGCTCTCATGAGAAAAGTAAAAGATCTTGTAGGACAGATTCAACAAAGATATTAGACAGAACCTCCTTGTGAGATGTAAACAATGTGTCTGCCACTTTACCTTCCCTCTGTTTTTCTCACTTTGAATGGTGCAATGAAGTTTCTTTCTCAATTCTGACATGCAAAAAAAATTGCATCCAGAGGGAGTCTGGTGGTAGAGCAGTGGGTTAAGCGCACATGGTGTGAAGCACAAGAACCATCGTAAGGATCCCAGTTTGAGCCCCCGGCTCCCCACCTGCAGGAGTGTCGCTTCACAAGTGGTGAAGCAGGTCTGCTGTTGTTTATCTTTCTCTACCCGTCTCTGGTCTCTGTCTTCCCCTCCTCTTTCTATTTCTCTGTCCTATCCAACAACGATGACATCAATAACTACAACAAGGGCAACAAAAGGGAATAAATAAATAATTTTAAAAAATGCATCCAGAGAAACCCAACAGTTTTTTTTTTAATTCCTCTCTCCTTCATATGTGCATACAGACCTTTAACAGATCCTTCTTTTTACCATCACTGGTAATCTCCATCAGGAACATCATAAACTCTCTTGTGGGCCTCTATAGAACTTTACCTTCAATGTGGAACAACATGGTAGGGACTGCTCCATTCTTTGAAGAGAGGATGGGTCAACATACTCTGATACTCTAGGAAAACAGGTATTGAAATTAGTGCAGCCTAGAATGTTCCTACATGTAATCATGGAATGTGAGATGAGGCCAACATGGACCCAGAGGTTCCACAGGCTCCTGAGCAAAGAAACATGGCTCCTAGGTCAGATCGATGCAGTTTATAGTTAACAGTATTTATATGCTTTCCCATATTTAGCAGCTACTCTCTGCCATGTTCCAGATTTCTAGACTTATTTTCAACTCTGACACCATCTTCTCAGACAATATGTTTAGTTCACCTGCATGTTAGCTGGCAGGCTCAGGCAAAAATTAGTAAAGTCAGGGGCTCCATGGAATATACCTAAAATAGACTCCTAGCTTCTTCCAACATGAAGACCCCAAATTTCATCTGTTGTATACTTATTTTAGATTCCTGATTAGTCAGCAGTTTGTTCAGCTTTACATCTTAATGCTTTTCAGCCACCAAGTTGCAGATGCTGCCATGATGCCAACCTGAATTCCCTAGGAAGATGACTTCACCAATGTGTCCTGGAGCCCCACCTCCCCAGAGTCCTACCCCACTAGGGAAAGATAAAAACAGACTTTGGGTATGGATAACCCTGTTAACACCTATGTCTAGTGGAGAAACAATTACAGAAGCCAGACTTTCCACCATCTGCACCCCATAATGATCCTGGGCCCATGTTCCCAAAGAAGTAAAGAATAGGGGATATTCAAATGAAGGGGTATGGGACTCTGGTGGTAGGAATTGTGTGGGGTTGTTTCCCTCTTATGACACAATCTTGTTGATCATTATTAATTAATAATACAATTTTAAATTAAAAATAAAGTTAATAACAATACATAGTAAACAATTTAAAATAAAGACTCTTAGGTGGATCCATATGACAAAAATAGATATAAATTTTGTGCTACTTTAATAGGAGTTACTTCAGGGGTATGAAATCAATGAACTCAGTAGAGCATGTACTTTTCTGTAAATTCATGGGTTTTTGCCTATGAACATGGGATCACCATTTATATCAAAAGGCACTCCTGTGGATGGTATAATTTTGTTGTGGCATCATTACTTACTCTTTATCAGACTGTATCCCTCGATACACGCTTTCAAAAAAAAGAAAAAGTGATGAATGAAGGGGCAAATTGAAAGAAAGAAAAGGAGGAAGAAAATATTGGAAGAAAGAATGGAAGGAGGGAGGTAAGGAGGTAGAAAGAGAGATAAAGAGGTAAATTGGGCCAGGGAGGACACCAAGTATTACTGTACAAGAACAGAACCATGGGCTTCCCTAGTTGTGCAGAAAAAGGGGTTCTCTAATAAAAAAATTAAAAGATTCTCTTATAAAATGTATATGTTTAGAGATGACCCTGTGGAATAAAATTTTTCGGTAAGGAGACAAATTTGCAGAGGTCTTAATTTATTCATAGGAAAATAAATAATTTCTTTTTTAATTTATTTTTTATTTAATAAAGAATAAATTAACAAAACCATAGGATAGGAGGGGTACAACTCTAGACAATTCCCACCACCCAATCTCCATATCCCATCCCCTCCCCTGATCGCTTTCCCATTCTCTATCCCTCTGGGAGCATGGACCTAGGGTCCTTGTGGGTTGCAGAAGGTGGAAGGTCTGGCTTCTGTAATTGCTTCCCTGCTGAACATGGACGTTGACGGGTTGGTCCATACTCCTAGTCTGCCTCTCTCTTTCCCTTGTAGGGTGGGTCTCTGGGGAAGCGGAGCTCCAGGATACATTGGTGGGGTCTTCAGTCCAGGGAAGCCTGGCCAGCATCCTGATGGCATCTGGAACCTGGTGACTGAAAAGAGAGTTAACATACAAAGCCAAACAAATTGTTGAGCAATCATGGACCCAAAGGTTGGAATAGTGGAGAGGAAGTGTTGGGGGGGGGTACTCAGTGCAAACTCTAGTGTACGATATTTTAATATATACTCAAGGTATATATTTTGCACTAGTTTATGGATACATGTGAACATATGCTCTCTCTCACAGAACCTGGTCTATATCTAGGTCTTGGGACTTTGTTAGAACGTGAACCACCTGGGATGGAATTAGAGAATGCTATGAAAGCAAATGTCTCACCCAAGTGATGAAGCTGAAGGGTTGTCATTCCACACCTGAAGTCTCTGGACACAGTCTGAGCTGAAGCATGTTGAGGTGGCAATCATTGCGTTGATTAGGTTGCAATCGGCATATGCAATATTATTTAATATGGATTGGGAGAGCCATGCGGGAAAGTGGACCCTATCCTAAGGTTCCAGGACTGGGGGAAATATAGGCTCTATAGTGGAGATGTGAGGTTCCTGCTGTCTTAGGGTTCAACAAGACAATGGATAGTTAATGTTATCATCACATTATTTGGTAATTGGGTTAACTTTGAAAAGTCCTTTTGTTAGGGTTTGCTGTATAGTACCCAGTATCTTATATATAGCTGTGCGACCGGTTGCTTCTGATCTACTTGGTCTAGGGTTTTGAGAGAGTCTGCATATCAAATACACAGGCTATATATTAGAAAGACTCAGTCTGTGTTTTAAAAACTTCGAGACATACAATTAATTTCCCCCTCTCATATTAATTGACTAGTGATTTATATGACTACACTTTACTATGGGTATACATAAACACCATTCCCACCACCAAAAGACTGTGTCCCATCCCACCCACCACCCCCCATCCTCCACAGGCTCAGGAAGTCACTTGTTTACCCCTCACCACAGGGTTTTTACTTTGGTGCCCTAGAAAATAAATAATTCCTTCCAGATATGTTAAAGAAAAATATATCTTCTATTTTTCCTCTTTCCATCTACTTTTCAGACTTCTACTATTATAGGAACAACATAGTAGAAGCTAGAAAAGTTGTCCTCGTAAGCCATATAATAATCCAAATTTTTTTTGTCAATTTAGATGTTCCCTCAACTCAGGCCACTTTGGTATCAAGAGACAACATATCTTTAAATGAAATAAATCCATTTAATATTCTATCAGGCCATTCTATCAGCTGGGGCCCTATTCGGAGAGTACTAAGAGTCCCAAAAAATCATGATGGGCCTAGACCTCAAATAAATCCCTCTCTCCATTGTTACTGGTCATCTCTACCAGGAATAACTAAACAGACCCCTTTGTGGGCCCCCATAGGACCTTTCCCTCAACTTGGATCATCATTGGTAGAGAATGTTCCATCCTCTGAAGGGAAGATGGACAACATACTCTATGCTACACCTGAGTAAGATGGGTCGATACTGGGGCAGCTTGGAAAGTTCCTACTCATGAGCACAGAATGTGAGCTCAGAACTACAGGGATGCAGAGGTCACATAGGCTCCTAAGCTGAATATGGGCCCCAGATCACATCAAATTGATGAAGTTTACAGTCAACAATATTTATACCCCTTTCCTATATTAGGGAGCTACTCTTTTCTCTGATACAGCTTTCTGTCCCTTTTCCAACCATGACATCTTCTCTCCAGATTTCAGGCTCAGAGGCAGAAAGAAAAAGGAAAAAACAAACAAACAAACAAACAAAAAACTAGTATAGCCACAGACCTTTTGGAATTTAACTGAAATATGTCTACTAGCTATCTACAAAATGGAGGACTGCCCCCAACTCTTCATTTGCACTATTCCAGCCCTTAGTTCCATGATTGGTGAGCAATATTTTGGCTTTGTGTATTAACTCTATTGTTAGCCACCAGGTTCCAGACACTAGCATGATGCCAACCAGACTTCCCTGGACATACAGCCCCACCAATGTGCTTTGGAGCATTACTTCCCCAGATCCCTTACCCACTAGGGAAAGAGAGAGACAGTCTGGGAGTATATGTCAACCTGTCAATTCCAGTGCTCAGAGGGGAAGCAATTACATAAACCAGACCTTCAACCTTCTGAGTCCCACAATGACCTTGGGTCCATACTTCCAGAGGGTTAAAGAACAGGAAAGCTATCAGAGGAGAGGATGGGATACAGAGTTCTGTTGGTGAGAATTGTGCACAACTATACCCCTCTTATCCTATGGTTTTGTCAATGTTTCCTTTTTATAAGTAAAAAATACAAAAACTTTATAATGTTACAAAACTTTACAAACCATACCTATGGAACCATTGGAATTTTCAGGTTTGTGATATAGTTTCATCTTGCTGTCTTATTCAACAACAAACTGGTTTATAAAAGAGTATAGAAAAATCAAAACTATGAACTATATAACAGTGGAAGAGTAAATATGTTTACATTGTCTGTTTTAGAAATTAAAAAAAAAAAAGCTTAGCTTGACTCAGTCATGTAGTCTCTTCTTGTCTAATCTTTATCTTACATTGTCTTTCTTAAGATTTGGGGTAGATGTTATTTCCCATAGTAGTAGACAAGTTGCTTAGATGTATGTGCTGCCTTACCACATTACATCCCTCAGTCAGTCTGCCTCAGAGTCTTGTTAGTGGTAAAAAAGAGCTTCAATAGTTTTTGAATGGACATACATTTTTCTTTACAGAGCTTTCAGAAATGTTCACATATTTATAGGTATTCTCAGAGCAAATGCTAATGAGTTTCCTTAAACACATACAAGTTATCTGGAACTTATTCAGACTTAGTAAACAGAATTTTTCAAAAATTACTGAGTAGTTACAGTCAGGTTACACTGCATATTAATAACACAATGAAATTTTCATTTTTTTATAGTTACAGACTTTCTAAAATAAAGGTGCTTAGAAATTAATGTTAATAGTATGCTAGTTTACTTTAAAATATTAGCTTACCAATTTATTTTGGTTTCAAATGAAAGCTGAATTAACCATCCAAAGAACAGTTAATAGGTCTAATTAGGGAAGTAACATCAAAATAGATTTTCCTGTACTTATTAGACAGTATTTATCAAACGAAGGAGCAGAGGAAACTTGCAATGCATTGATTATGTCCCTTTTTAACTATGGGAAGATAGCCTGAGTCAACATTCAAAGAAAAAGTTTTAAGATAAGCTGCAGTACTTTAAAAAAAACATTCAAGTAGTTATATTATGTCAATTAAAAACTTTAATCTCATTTCAATTCTTCTCCGATTATCAATTTCTTCTTAGAGTGGAAACAAAGATTAAAAAATAATACCTAGTCTGATTAAAAAGGAAAATAAAAAGGTAATGTGAAAACAACATTTTCATCAACAATGGTTTGAATATGATAATTATGTCAATGTTTCATTATAACTGAACTTATAAATAAAGAATGGAGGTATCTAAAAATTACCATGCTATATATACAATTCAACTCATTAGTCTGACACTGAGACTTTCTTTGAGACAGAATTAGATGCCAAGTTTTAGCCAGATATAATTTAAAGTTTTGTGAAATTGTTCAGAAGGGAAAGTGCTCAGATAATGAAAACACTGACAAAGTTTAAAGATAGAAAGCTGTGCAATGCCACCCACTAAAGTGTAAACCTCCAAGTACAAGAAAAACTGATTTTATAATATGTGACTATAATGAAAGATGCACTTGATACTCAAAATTACTGCATGTGTTATAAATGTTATTAGTAAATAAACTGTCAATGTATTAGAGATAATATATATATATATATATATATATTTGAAAGACCTTATCTCTAGATCAATAGTTTTGTGTTTGTGATTTGTTCTACAATGAGCTCTCCTTAAATATTTATTCAGCTGCTAAATCAACATTACTGCAAATAGTTTCAAAACTAATATAATGCTTCTGCTTATATTAAAAACAGAATCAATGATGAAGTAATATTTAATTTCCAGGGTACAGTTACCTTGATGATAAAGGGATGGATTGATGAGATCAATAATTTCTGGGATGTTAATATGGTTAATGATGTCAATAATTTTATCAAATTAGAGATAGTCTATTCCAGTCTCCTTTTAAAATAAAATGTATTTTTGTTACTGCTATATTTAATATTTTCTCTTACGATATTGCATTTCAAGCCATACTAACTTCATACTAACATGTATCAAAACATGAAGGTATGACTGTGGAATTATAGTGAAAAAATTTATTATTTCCCCAAACAACAAATATTCACAACTATCAAACTTAACAAAGCTCAGCAAAGTACAGCTGAAGCATCCACAGAAGCACTACAGCCACAGGTAGATGTCCATGCACATGGCTGGAGAGAGAATGGATACAGAATTAAAATCAAATACACAGCAGTTAAGAGCTCTTTTACTTTTTATTTAAGAAAGGATAAATTAACAAAACAATATGGTAGGAGGAGTACAACTCCACACAATTCTCAACACGTAATATCCATATCCTACCCCCTACCCTGATAGCTTTCCCATTCTCTATCCCTCTGGGAGCATGGACCCAGGGACGTTGTGGGTTGCAGAAGGTGGAAGGTCTGGCTTCTGTAATTGCTTCCCCGCTGAACATGGGCGTCCATACTCCCAGTCTGCCTCTCTCTTTCCCTAGTAGTGTGGGTCTCTGGGGAAGCGGAGCTCCAGGACACATTGGTGGGACTTCAGTCCAGGGAACCCTGGCTGGCATCCTGATGGCATCTGGAACCTGGTGACAGAAAACATAGTTAACATACAAAGCCAAACAAATTGTTGAGCAATCAGGGACCCAAAGGTTAGAATAGTGGAGAGGAAGTGTTAGGGGGTACTCACTGCAAACTCTAGTGTACTTCTGCTTTCAGGTATATATTTTGCAGTAGTTTATGGATACATATGAACATATGCCCTCTCTCACAGAAACTGGTCTATATCTAGGTTTTGGGACTTTGTTAGAGAGTGAACCACCTGGGATGGAATTAGAGAATACTATAAAAGGAAAGGTCTCACCCAAGTAATGAAGCTGAAGGGTTATCATTCCACACCTGAAGTCTCTGGACACAGTCTGAAGTGAAGCATGCTGGGGTGGCACTTGTTGCGTTGATTAGGTTGTGATCAAGGGATGCAATATTATTTGATATGAATTGAGAGAAGCATGCAGGAAAATGGGCCCCACCCTAAGGTTCCAGGCCTGGGGGAAATATAGGCTCTATAGTGGAAATGTGAGGTTCCTGCTGTTTTAGGGTTCAAGAAGACAATGGATAGTTATTGTTATCATCACATTATTTGGGAATTGGGTTAAGTTTGAAAAGTCCCTTTGTTAGCATCTTGTATATAGCTGTGCCACCCGTTGCTTCTGTTCTACCTGGTTTAGGCTTTTGAGAGAGTCAACTTATCAAAGACCCAGCCTATGTGTTAAGAAGACTCAGTCTGTGTTTTAAAAAGTTCGAGACATATGATCAATTTTTCCCCTCTCATATTAGTTAAATAGTAGTTTATATGACTACACTTTAATAGGAGTTTATATAGACAACATTCCCACCACCAAAAGAATGTGTCCCATCCAACACCACTACCCCCCCCCCCCGTTGCCCCGGGAAGCTGAATATCCACCCTCCCCCTAACACAATGTTTTTTTTTTAATATTTATTTTATTTATTTATTCCCTTTTGTTGCCCTTGTTGTTATATTGTTGTAGTTATTATTGTTGTTGTCGTTGTTGGATAGGACAGAGAGAAATGGAGAGAGGAGGGGAAAACAGAGAGGAGGAGAGAAAGACACCTGCAGACCTGCTTCACCGCTTGTGAAGCGACTTCCCTGCAGGTGGGGAGCCGGGGTTCGAACCGGGATCCTTATGCCAGTCCTTGTGCTTTGCACCACCTGCGCTTAACCCGCTGCGCTACAGCCCGACTCCCAACACAATGTTTTTACTTTGGTGCCCTACTCTCAATTTAAT
This sequence comes from Erinaceus europaeus, assembly GCF_950295315.1. NCBI lineage: Eukaryota > Metazoa > Chordata > Mammalia > Eulipotyphla > Erinaceidae > Erinaceus > Erinaceus europaeus. The sequence continues at coordinate 65,690,511 of NC_080185.1, forward strand.
CATATCCTGCTTTTAGATTCCCTTTCTGTTCTTCTTTCTCAACTTCTGTTGATGTGTGGGATCATCGCATACACATCTTTATCTTTTTGACTTAGCTCACTTAACATAATTCCTTCTAGCTCTGTCCAAGATGGGTCAGAGAAGGTGGGTTCATAGTTCTTAATAGCTGCATAGTATTCCATTGTGTATATATACCACAGCTTTCTCAGCCACACATCTATTGTTGGGCACCTGGTTTGCTTCTACGCTTTAGCTATTTTAAATTGTGCTGCTATGAACATAGTGTACACATATCTTTTTGATTGAGCATTAAGGAATCCTTGGGGTATATCCCCAGGAGAGTAATTACTGCGTCATATGGAAGGTCTATGTCTAGCCTTGTGAGAGTTCACCAGACTGCTTTCCAGAGTCTGGACCAATTTACATTCCCACCAGGAGTGCAGAAGGGTTCCTCTGTCCCCACAGCCTCTATAACATTTGTTGCTGCTGTCCTTTTTGATGTATGCCATTTTCACAGCAGTGAGGTGGTATTTCAATTTTGTCTTTATTTGCATTTCTCTGACAATCAGCAACCTGGAGCAATTTTTCATATGTTTATTGGCTTTTTGGATCTCCTCTGAAGTGAATGTTTTGTTCATATCTTCTGCCCATTTTTGGATGAGGTCATTTGCTTTTTCGGTGCTAAGTTTGCTGAGATCTTTGCATATTTTGGTTATTAGTCTCTTGTCTGATGTATGGCATGTCAAGATCTTCTCCCATTCTGTGAGGGGTTTGTTTGTTTGTGTGATAGTTTCCTTGGCTGTGCAGAAGCTTTTGAATTTGATGTAGTGTCATTGGTTTGTTTTTACTTTAGTCTTCCTTGCAATTGGGTTTGTTTCATCAAAGATGCCTTTGAGGTTTAGGTGGGAAAGTGTTCCACCATTTTTTTTCCTCTAAGTATTTGATAGTTTCCAGTCTAACATCCAGGTCCTTGATCCATTTGGAGTTGATTTTTGTTTATAGTGATATAAGGTGGTTCAATTTCATTCTTCTGCATGTTACACCCCAGTTTCCCTACACCATTTATTAAAGAGAGCCTCCTTCTTCCATTTAATACTTTGGGCCCCCTTATCAATGGTTAGATATTCATAAGTGTGGGGGTTTATTTCTAGGCTTTCAATTATGTTCCACTGGTCTGTGTGCCTATTTTTTGTCAGTACCAGGCTGTTTTTATGATGATGGCCTTATAATATAGTTTGAGATTTGGGAATGTGATGCCTCTATTTCTGTTTCTTTTCTTCAAGATGGTTTTGGCAATTCTAAGTTTTGTGGTTCCAGATAAATGTTTGTAGTTTTTGTTCTATTCTCTGAAGAAGCTTGGTGAAACTTTGATGGGTATCACATTAAATTTGTATATGGCTCTGGGGGAGAATATTCATTTTGATGATATTTATTCTTCCAATCCATGAGCATGTGCTGTCTTTCCATTTCTTGGTATCAGTTTCTATTTCCTTAAATAGTGACTCACAGTTTTCAGTATACAAGTCTTTCACTTCTTTGGTCAGCTTTATTCCTAGGTATTTTATTGATTTTGCTGCAACAGTGAATGGGAATGATTTATGGATGTCTTCTTCAGTTTTAGTGTTTGCATAAAGAAATGCCACTGATTTTTCTACATTGATTTTGTAGCCTGACACCTTGCTATATTTCCTAATAACTTCCTGTAATTTTTTGCTGGATTCTTTAGGTTTTTCTATGTATACTATTATATCATCTGCAAATAGTGAGAACTTGACTTCTTCCATTCCAATCTGTATTCCTTTGATTTCTTTCTCTTGCCTGATTGCTATGGCAAGAACTTCCAATACTACGTTGAAGAGTAATGGTGATAGTGGACTGTCTGGTCCCCGATCTGAGGGGGAATTCTTTCAGTTTCTGTCCACTCAGTATGATGTTGGCTATAGGTTTCCTATATATGGATTGCACAATCTTGAGGAATTTCCCATCTATTCTCAATTTTTTGTAGAGTTTTGAGCATGAACGGGTGTTGGATTTTGTCAAAGGCTTTCTCTGCATCTATTGAGATAATCATGGTTTTTGGTTTTGCTTTTATTGATGTGGTAAATGACACTGATTGACTTAACGTATGTTGAACCAGCCTTGCATTCCTGGGATACATCCCACGTAGTTGTGATGAACAATCTTTTTGATATGCTGCTGTATCTGGTTGGCCAAGATCTTGCTTAATATTTTGGTATCTATGCTCATAAGAGATATTGGTCTGTAGTTTTCCTTTTCTGTTATGTCTCTATCTGCTTTTGGTGTCAGGGTGATTTTGGTTTCATAGAAGGTGGAAGGGAGTGTTCCTGTTTCTTTGATCTCATAGAAAAACTTTAGAAGTATGGGTATTAACTGTTTCCTGTACGTTTTGTATAATTCATTTATGAAGCCATCTTGTCCAGGACTTCTGTTGTTGGGGAGATTCTTAATATTGGTTTTGATGTCTTTGTCTGTGATTAGTGTATTTAGGTTTTTTAGTTCTTCTTGGTTATGTTTTGGAAGGGCATATGGTTCTAGGAATTTCTTAATTTTCCCAGATTGTCTAGCTTGGTGGCGTATAGTTCTTCAGAGAAGTTTCACATTATTTTCTTGATTTCTGTGGTGTCAGTTGTGATATCTCCTCTATCATTTACAAGTCTATTAATTTCAGTCTTCTCCTTTTTTTTTAGTGAGTCTTGCTAGAGGTTGGTCAATCTTGTTTAATTTTTTAAAGAACCAACATTTGGCTTCATTGATCTTTTGTATGGTTCTCTTATTTTTGATATTTTTTATTTCTGCTCTAATTTTAGTGATTTCTGTCCTTCTGGTTGCTTTAGAGTTCCTTTGTTCCTCTTCCTCTAAGTCCTTAAGGTGGGCAGTAAGGACGTTTATTTGAGCTGTTTCTTATTCTCTAATATGTGATTGTATGTCTAGGAGTTTCCCTCTCAGTACTGCTTTCATTGTGTCAGAAATATTTTGATAGCTTGTGTCTTCATTTTCATTTGACTCCAATAACATTTGAATTTCTTGCTTGAGTGTCTCTCTGACCCAGTGTTTCTTAGCAGTATGGTGTTTAGTTTCCAAATTCTGTGTCTTTTAATAATTTTCTGTTTGTTTTTAAATGTTAGTTTCACTCCACTGTGATTGAGAAGATACTTGGGATGACTTGAATGCCCTTCAATTTGTTGATGTTGTCTTTGTGGCCTAACATGTGGTCTATTCTTGAGTATGTGTTGTGCGGATTTGAAAAGAATGTATATTCCAGTTTTGGGGCGTAAAGGACCCTGAAAATGTCCAGGAGCTCTAGTCTGTCCATCTCTTCATTTAATTCTCTTGTTTCTTTGTTGATTTTCTACTTTATTTAGCTGTCTAATTGTGAGAGTGGGTTGTTAATGTTTCCCACTATTATTGGGTTACTATTGATGTATTTTTGAAGTTCTTTGAGTAGGTGCTTGATGTATTTATATTTTCTCTCATTTGATACATAGATGTTAATAATTGTTAAGTCTTCCTAGCTGATTGATCCTTTAATCATTATTTAATGGCCTTGCTTATCTTTTATTACTTTATTTAATTTAAAATCTGTTGCGTCAGAGATGAGAATAGCTGTTCCTGCCCTTTTATGTGGTCCATTAGCCTATATGATAGTTTTCCATCCTTTCACTTTAAGTCTGTGTTTATCTTGTTGGGTCAAGTGGGATTCTTGCAAGCATCATATGGTTGGGTTATATTTTCTGATCCATCCTCCAACTCTGTGCCTTTTGATGGGCAGTTTAAGCTATTGACATTTACTGATACTATGGATTTAATGTATTGTGGTGCCATTATTTAACAATTTTATATTTGATCTGATATACTGCAAGTATTATAGTGATGTTCTTATTTATAAGAGGTCTTTTAGAACCTCTTTCAGGGCATGCTTGGTGATGGTTGCCTCCTTTAACTGTTGTCTATCTGAGAAGGTTTTGATCCCTCCATCTAGTTTGGATGAAAGTCTAACAGGATATATTATACATGGTTGAAACCCTTTTTCATTCAGGGCTTGATATATATCTTGCCATTGTCTTCTGCCTTTTAGAGTTTGAGTGGAGAAGTCTGCTGATAGTCTTATGGGCTTTCCACTATATGTAACTTTTTGTTTTTCTCTTGCAGCCTTTAGGATTCTTTCATTATCCTTACTTCTTTGTATTGTAACTATTATGTGTCTTGGTGTCTTCAGGTCTGGATTGATTCTGTTTGGTACTCTCTGGACCTCTTGAATCTTAATGTCCTTTCTGTTGTTCAGGTCTGGGAAGTTTTTTTATCTTCTATAATTTCCTCTAAAATGTTTACTTCCCCTCTTCTCTTTCTTCCTCTGGAAGGCCAATTATATGAATGTTACTCCTTTTGAGATCATCCCATATGTCTCTGTTCTTTTTTTCAGTGTCTCTCAATCTCTTTTTGAGCTCTTTTACCCCTTTCTTAGTTTTCTCTAGCTCATCCTCTGTCTGACTAATTCTATTTTCTGCTTCTGTTAGTCTGCTTTCCCTTCCTTCAGCTACTTTCTTCAGTTCAGCTATTTCAGCTTTCACTTCTCTAATTGCCTCAGGGTATTTAGTATATTCCTTGAGGGTCTCACCTGTTGTTTCCCTAATACTGCCAGCTCTTTCCTCCAAAGTTGTTTTCATTTCTATGATTAATAAGTTTATTATTGCTTGCATACTTTTCTTATCTATGGTTACTTCTGGCTGATTTGTAGTTTCTACTAGGCTCTTGTCTTTATTAATTGTAATAGCAGTTTTATTTGCTCTTGATCTAACCATTTTTTATTAATGTGTCTTTTATTTTCATGCTCTGTTGTTTCTCAGTTTTTGTATTTTGAGTACAAGCCACGCTATACTAAATACCTTTATGACAAATGCAATCACCACCATCAGAAATCGCAATAGTAACTGAAGCAAGGATTTATACAGTTTAACAAATGCCAGTTAGCCCAACAATGTCTCTAGTCTAAGAAAAAATAGCAACCAAATCCAAATGAAAAAGAAAGAGAAAGGAAAAAAAAGGATAGCAGGGCTTGACAGTTATGAAAATCTACTGTCCACTGTAAATTATAGGGGTAGCAAGAGGAGAAAGGGAAGTAGAGCAGAAACACACACAAAGAAAGTCCACTCTGAGTCGTATTTCTTCCTAAAAATAATTCACAAACTAGTATCAGTAAATTCAGAAATCAGAGGAAGGAGAAAGGAATAAAGGAAGACAGGGAAAAAAAGAGAGAAAAGAAAAAATAAAAAAATCTTTAAAAAAAGAGCAATGAAAGGAGAGTTTTCATTTATTTATTTATTTTTAATTAGGTAGGAGGAGGGTGATAGAGGAGAGTGGATAGAGGATGTATGAAGAGTGAAACAAGTTCCTCTCACAATGGATAATACACCGAGTCACCTAGCAATGAAAAATATACTAAGATTTTCCAGCAGTTGTTGTCAGAGCTCATGCAAGCAGCTACTTCCAAATCGCCATCTTGGCTCCACCCCATCAGGGCCCACTATTTTTTTAATCTATTGTATTCTTAGCAAGCTTGTTTCTAGTGGCCTTCTAACAATCATATCATAAGTAATATCACCAAAAAGGTGGAAACAGAAAATGAGATTCTGAAAGAAAACACTATATCAAGGTAATTGGAGAGCTGAAAGATGAAATATCTAAGCTAAGAGCACAACTAACTGAACAAGCTAATAAAGTATCTTAACAGGGTAACAGAATAGCTGAGCTACAGAAAACAACAGAGGGGAGAGAAAATAGAATAAGTGAGACAGATAACAGAACTAGCAAGATTGAGTATGAACTAGATAAAACTAAGAAAGAAGTAAAAGAGCTCAAAGAGATTAAAGGATACTGAAAAAAGCAACAGAGACATGGACATATGGAATAACTAGAAAAGAAGTAATAAATGCATTATTGGCATGCTAGAGGAAGAGAAAGAAAGAATTCTACAGTACATAACTGAGAACTTCTCTATTCTAGACAAGATAAAAGACATAAAGCTCCAAGATGCTCAGAGAATCCCAAACAGAATTAAGCTAGACTGAAAAACATCAAGGCATATCATATTTAGAATGAAAAGGGATGAGAATAAAGAAAGAATTCTGAAGGCTGAAAGAGAAAAAAAAAAGGGTCTCTTACGGTGGAAACCCTTAAGTATATCATCTGATTTCTAAATACAAACTCTAAAGGCCAGAAGAGAATGGCAAGATAGATAATGAGCAGGCAATGAGAAAGGCTTTCAACCAGAATATTGTATCCTGTTTGATGGCCATTCAGACTAGATAGAAGCATAAAAACCTCGAAGATAAGCAACAGCTGAAGGAATCAACTATTAACTATATTCCCCTGCAAGAAGTTCTACAAAGGACTCCTATGACAATATTACCATAAATATGCCATATATCAGAATGCTCTGAAAGTTTAGAGTTACAGCATTTAAATAACTTAAATGTACAATATCAATAAATGTGAGTGTCCTAAATTCATCTATTAAAAGAATATTAGGTGGATCAGAAAACACAGTCCTAGTTAGTAAGCCTAGTTTTGTTATATTCCAAAGGGTCCATGAGTATACTAGGGTATTATTATTTTTTTCTGAGCATGAAATCTGATATGCAGGTGGACTCAAGTAATTGTCAGGGAAGATGATGTCATGGCTGGAAAAAGGACCATAAAGCTGGATCAGGGAAAAGAGTAGCTCCCAAATATGGGAAAGATGTATAAATATTGTGGAATGTAAACCCCATTAATATGATCTGATCTGGGGCCCATATTCAACTTAGGAGCCTATGTGATGTCTGCAACCCTGTAGATCTGAGCTCACATTCTGTGGTCATTAGTAGGAACATTCCAAGCTGCCCCAATTTCAGAAGCCATTTTCCTCAGGTGAAAGATAGAGTATGCTGTCCAGCCTGTCTTTGTAGGATGGAACATTCTCCACCATTGTCGATCCATGATAAGGGCAAGGTTCTTTGGGGGCCTGCAGAGGGATCTACTATGTTGTTCCTGTATAAGTACCACACGCTAACCGATTGTGCCACTGGAGCTCCCGTTGTTCCTGATAGAGACGATCAGTAACAAAGGATAGAGGAATTTATTCGAGGAGCTTCTGTTTGTCTTTCTTTTGGATGTGTGTTTCCTGAAGACACAGAACAGAGGAGTCTTTCTTTTAATCCATTCAAGCACTCTATTTGCTTATGGTCACTCTGTTTTTTTGTTTCCAGGTTGTTTTTATATCCTGTTGTTGTTATTGTTGTTAATATAAAATACTTCACAAAATTTTTATGTCATCTTTACACAGGGGCCATGCTAATTTTCTCAATATCATCCCCAATTTTAGAATATACACTGCCAAAGCAAAGACTGATTTATGTTCTTGATGACTCTTCTTTTGTTTTGTTTCTATTTGTTATTTTATGTGGATGGTTTTACATAATTGTTCTTCCTACTATATATGTGTTTACTATTTGTCTTTGTGCAATATTTTATTTTGTGTTTATCATGAATATTTTGTCTAACTTACAATATCTATGACAGTTTTTTTTAAGTTGCCTTTTATTCACCAACATTGGACTGTGTCCCTCAGACTGTTTTGTTCTCTTTTCTCTGTCTGGTTTTCCCTGTTGTTGTGTTCCTGGTTCTGTTATAATATTTCTAATCTTATTAGAAGCTGTAATTCCTTTGTTTCTTTTCATACTTGACTCTTCTTAGTAATTATTGCAAAGTAGGGTAAGTACTGGCAAATTCCTTCAGTTTCTGAATGTTTGAAAAGATCTTTATTTCTCCGAATATTTGGAGGATAATTTAGCAGGACACATAATTTGTGGTTGGCATTTTTTTAATCTTTTAATATTTTGAACACGTTATTCCACTCCTTCCTTGACTCCAGGTTTTTGATAAGTAATCTGAAGAAAGACTGATGATATTGCCTTTGTTTGTGATTTTCTTCCTTTGCTTAGCACCATTCAATGTATTTTCCTTGTCCTTGGTTTCAGAAAATTTTACAGTGATTTGTTTAGTGTTGTGTTGTTTGAGATTCAAAATCTTAGGTTCATGATCAAATTTTTGAATTTAAGTGTTTTAAACATTGCTCAAGTATGGGGAATTTTCTGCTAATATATATTTAAATGTGTTCTCTACTCTTTCTCTTTTCTTCCTATGGGATCTCGACAACTCAGATTTTTTTTTTCTGTTGGAGTCTGCTATTTCATGGAGGAGTGCTTCGTTTATTTCTTCTAAGTTTTTTTTTCTCCAACAATTTTAAATTCATAGAGTGTGATGGTTGTGTCCTCTAATGTTGTAATTCTCTCTTCCACCTCATTAAGTCTACTACCAAGGCCTCATACCTCAACCTGAACTTCATTCAAAATGTCCTTTATACTCTTCAATTCTGTTTGGATTTTATTCTACCTTATAATTCTTTTTATTTATTTTATTATTATTATTATCACTATTTTTTAACCAGAACACTGTTCAGCTCTGGCTTATGGTAGTGCTGAGGATTGAACCTGGGACATCAGAGCCTCAGGCTTGAAAGGCTTTTGCATAAACATTATGCTGTCTCCCCAGCCCTCCTTGTAATTCTTTGGTAAAATGATTATTGGGTTTTTTAATTAATTTCATGATGAGTTTTCTGAACTCTGTCTCTAACATTTTTTATTGTTCTGTGCCTGTCTGGTCATTTCCATTTAGTGTGGTCATTTTCATTTAACTGTTGTTCAGCAGGAGGCACTGTGGCCAAAGTGTTTGATTTCACTGTTCATATATCTTGGTGGGGAGAGGCAGATATTTTTCTGAGTCACCCAGCCAGTTCAATGACATTGATGCTAATATAGGGACTCCTGGCTGCTTTTCTAGCCTCAGTGGGGAAACAGAGTTGGAAACTCAAGAAGTCACAGTTGCAAACTGTTTTTTTAGGTGATTTTTATTATTTTTTTCTTTTTGATACTTTTTCTTGCTTAAACCTGGATCTGGAAGTGGTGCACCTTAGGCAACAATATCCCAATCCCTAAGCACCATTTTTTGTTGGGAACATGTGTGAGCCTGATAGAGCTTAGGGAGAACCACCCCCATCTTTGGATGGAGGTCTGAGAAGATAACCTCTTGGTAAGTCTCTCTCAACCGAGGTGAGCATAAGGGGGGAAACTCAGACTTGGTTCTTTCCTTCTTGACTCTCAGGCCCACAGATACCCCAGTACTTCCCTCCATTAACTGCAGGCCACATGGCCGCAGATTCACTTATTCAAAGTCACCTTCTGATCACAGAAGAACACACCTTATCACACACTTCATCACACACCTCAGAGCCCAGACAAGAGAGATTCCAAACTATATGGCCTTTTGATATTCACCTTCTCTCTGTCTCACCCTACGGGTTTAACCCCTATGCTTCTCTCAAATACCTTTGGATAATTAAGTTGCTTGTGTTATGGAAAATAACTGTCTTGTATCTCATCAATTCCTGTCATACCAACCCCCTACCTTAGGGGCATGCTGACTGTTAAGAAACCTGTAATTTCTGTCATATTGCAACAATAATTACCTCCATTGCTTTTCTATTTAACTCATGTCCACTTTGCCAATAAACGGACTCTAGGATTCTGGGACTCTAAGGACTCAGTTTCTAGATTCACGCTAAGAGTCCCCTGGTGTCTTTTACTTCATGTCACCCCTGTCGTGAGCGAGAAAGAACCAGCCTGTTACCTTTCCCCTGGAGTACACCCTGCCGGAGAAGGAGAGAGACACCCCGAAAATTTTTTAGTCCTGAGACTCACTCACACAGTTTATTTTTTCTTTTTTTTTTTTCACTTTTAAATTTATTCCATTGCCCCCACTGAGAGAGTTCACATTAGAAAGAACAGTAAATTACCAGTCTCTTAATCCACACCACCTAAATCACTGTTTACAGAGTATTAGAAACACTGAGACCAAGCATTCCTCCCAAGGTGTTGTTTTGTTTTGTTTTGTTTTATTTGTTAACCTTCCCTTTCAGGCCTCATCTGCCAGGGACAGTCTGTTCAGGGCAGAACCCTGGAAGGAATTCAGCCTAATCAGGAACAAATCAAGTGTTTTGGGTAGAGGACAAGGAAAGGTCCTGGGCCTTTGGAAAATGCCTCTGATATTGAGAACTCCCCTGTAACTGTTTTAGAGAAATGTAGCAGCCCTGCTGTGTCCACTGGAGCAGAAAAGGTCAAGGTGAGAGTCAGGCTTTATTCTAGCCTCAGGCATCAGCTCTTCTCTTCCCTGATTAGCTGCTCAGACTTAGAAAGGGCTCTAACTGCACCACCATAAACCAAAGCTGAGCAGTGATCTGTTATCTCTCTCTTCTGTGCATCCTTCTCTCTGTAGTTCTCTCATTAAAGTAAATCAAATATTAGAGAAAGAAGGAAAGAGAGAGACACCTGCAGCACTCTTTCACCCCTTCAGGGGAGGAGAAGGGGTTAGAACCTTTGAGTCTTTGCATATGGTGATGTGTGTGCTCAACTAGTGCATCTCTGGGCAGCCTGAGGCACAATGTTACTAGGTTCCCCAATGGACTGGTGTTGGTATGCTTCTAGTTCTGCTTCTGGGATCCCTTCTTTTCCACTGCTTGACATTGTGCTCTATTTACATGGTCATTCTGTTACATTGGTTTGGTCTCACTCCCCTGCCTCTGGGATATTTTGGTTTAGTCCTTGCCTTTTTGTGCTTTTTCCTTCTCCCTGTCCCCTATCCTATATACTTCCTTGGTTCCTGACTCTTCTGCCAGAGGAGAGAGAGGAAGGACAGAATTGTGTTGTGATTAGATTAGATTAGTTTTTTGAACCATTCCCTCGAGAATAAAGAAATACTGCTTCTCCACTCAGTCATGTGTCCCTGGTCGTCTGTCTCCCTCCACGAAGCTAGCCCAGAATACTGGCACCCTGAACTTTGACTGACAAACTGGAGGCTTACAGAATGATGAGACAGGTGATGACATCCTTGGGCACACTTGGCCTATAGCAGAGGTGTGACAGGGACCTGATTCTGTACAATCTGCCCTGGAGCAGATGGGAACTGCTGCAGTAGCACACACCTAGCTAGAGAGAAGGGAGAATGTGGCCTCAGGACTCAAAGGCATCAGGGGGAGACAATACAGAGACAATACAAATTTGGAACACAAGAAAAGCACAAGTTAGATGAGCATGAAAGGAGAGCATTTTTGAAGTAGATTCCTCAGTTTTATCTGTGCAGACACATGGGTCTAAGGTATGTGACTGCTTGGCCTCTACAGCCAGTTGCCAACTCAAAGCCCAGGCACCTTCCTGTGGGGAAGCTCCACCCCTGACAATAGGCTCTGCCTCCTCCTGCTTCTCACCTGTCAGTGAATAAATCAGTAAAAGCAAAACTATCAGGGATTGATGGAGAAGACAGTCACTGTGGTGCCACTGTCAAGAAAAAGCACAGAAGAAGTTTACATATTCTAATTTCAGAATGGCAATGTCTTCCTCCCTGAGGTACTGTGAAGGGGCCCAGATGTATTCAGTTGACTAAGGCACCAAACCACTTTTTCTATAAAAAATTCAAATCAGATGCCCTGCTAACCATGGGAAGCAGATTGTCTGTGTTTCTTTCACTGGAATCCTGAGAAAACCATCTGGACCCCTGCACACTCTGACATCACCCACTAGACGGCACGACTACAGTTGCATAACCCCCAAAACCCTAGATGTCACCTGACATGATCTGAAGAACCTGATTCACAGACTCCAAGGACAGAACTTTCTTACTGACTGTCTGCCCTTCCTGCTTCTGCTTTGCCTGTTACGTTTTGGCGGTTCCAGTTCACTCTCTTCAGAAAAGCAGAATTCTAGCAGCTGACCTTCCTCACTTCTCTGTTCCAGTCTCTTGGAAACAGAGTTGGCAGTCAGCTGAGGTAAAGAACAAACACCTCATCACAGACCCCTGCAAGCGTCAACCCGGCTTTGACCTAGCACGTTATGACTGGGCCCTCCTCAATCACTATTGAACAGGCCATGGCCGGTGTGCCACTATGTTCCATCGCTGGGGAGCCAGAGATGACCCGAACTGCCCCTGTGGCTACAGAAGACTATGACCCACATAGTCAATGACTGCCACCTCTCCAGATTCAAAGGAGGTCTCGAAACTTTACATCAGGCTCAACCTGATGCTGTTGACTGGCTACGGAAGAAGGGCAAACGCTAGAAGAAGACCCTTCCTCATGCAGTGTTTCATCCCCTGCCATTTCTTCCCCTAGTCGCCTACTTTGGGGTGACACTTCCATTGGACTTGCTGGTTTACCCTTTGAACATTTTACACAATTTTACAGCAGCTCCCTTCCCTTCATGCTGCTGGCTTTTCAAAGACTGACCTTGAGTAGTACATAGACTTTTCAGAATGTTGCCTAGAGGACTATACAATGCCAAATAGCCCCTCTGCTTGGTGGGCCATCTTAATGCAATGACTAGATAGAAAGATAAAGATGTAGAAATATTGTGAGGAGGTGGTTGAGCCTGGCAGAGCTTAACCTATGAGATGAGTCCCTCCAGGTAAGTCTCTCTCTCTAAAGAGGGGTTGATCACAGGGGGGACACATGAATCTCACAAGGTTGGCAGCCATTTATGCTTTCCTTCCCCAAAAAAATGTTCTATATCTTCCCACCTGAGCATGGCATTCCTTAAAAACATTTAAGCCTGCTCCTCTCTATATATTTCCTTACTGTGTCCATAAGATATAAAGAAAAAGGGGGAGATGCTGTGCAGATGTCCCCCAAGGCTCTGCCACTTTACACAGAGTTATATGGTACCCTTAAGTGCTCTCCCCAAGGCTCTGCCACTTCCCATAGAGTTATACGGTACTTTCAGGTGTTTTCCCCAACCAATCCTGTCTCCACATGTCACTCCTGGGTGTTGACCTAAAAAGCCCTCCTACTCTCTCTCCCCCCTCTCTCTCTCTTGCCTGGTGGTGTGGTAGTGGGGGATGACCATTTTTGTCTGGCTCCACGTGGGCTGAACCACCCGTCTGACCAACAATAAAGGATTGTGTTTCTTTTCTGTTTTGTACCTCTCCGCTGCATCCTGCTGCTGCCAAACGACAAGGCGGGGGTCAACATTGGAGCTCCCATCCAGCCGCTGGCCTGGACACCTTCAGTCATAGGTGCCGAGATTCAAATCCGGTGGTTAATGACCACCGCTTCCATGTTTCCTTTTTTAATATTTATTTTTATAACTTGGAAGTAGTTTGCTTCAGTCGCCAAACTCCCAGTCTGGCACCAGTCATCCCTGAGTATTGCCTTTTAATCCTGGGAATTTCAGTAGCCCTGTAGTATACAGCTTGTAATGTAATACCTCTGATATTCTTCCTTTTTCTCAAGATAGCTTTTTACCATCCTGGGGAATTTTTGGTTCCAGATAAAATTTTGTAACTTTCATTCAGTTCCTTTAAGGAAGTTTGTTAGTACCTTGATGGGGATGGTATTAAATTTGTATATAGTGCTAGGTAGGATGGTCATTTTGGCAATGTTAATTCCTCCAATCCATGAGCATTTGATGTTTTTCCATTTTTTTGTATTTCCTGAATAGACAACTTTTCAGATGTTATCAACAATTTCAATAATATAACACATGCTTTAAAAATTAACACTGAATATCAGAATATCTATCATTCTTGAAAAGGTTTATTTAAAAAATGTTACTACTGGAAATTTTGATAAAGATCATTAACTTTATTGTAGTGGTGAGTTGCATCATTTATACCTGATTTACTTTGAAAATGTGACACATTTCAGTATTCAAGTTCATCATTTTTTAAAATATTTATTTATTCTCTTTTGTTGCCCTTGTTTTGTTGTTGTAGTTATTATTGTTGTTGTTATTGATGTTGTTGTTGTTGGATAGGACAGAAAGAAATAGAAAGGGGAGGGGAAGACAGTGAGGGATAAAGATAAACACCTGCAAACCTGCTTCACCGCCTGTGAAGTGACTCCCCTGCAGCTGGAACAGGGATCCTTATGCTGGTCCTTGGACTTTGCACCACATCTACTTAACCTGCTGTGCTACTGCCCAACTCCTGAGTTCATGATTTTTAATACATATACACACACATACCCATATATGTTTTGTGAAATATTTTGTGATTTGAAATGAAGTAATCATTAATTTTGTTTTGAGAAGTTTTTGACAGATTCTAACATACATATAAACAGTTTGAGTTGTTATACAACCATTTTAGGAAAGCCTCGGGCTGTCTTTACAAAATAGAAATTAAATTGAACAAACCAATAAAATACGATTTGGGGGATACAGAAATACATAATATCTTGGATTTTTTTAACCAGGGTTTAATACGTGTTTGATCATACTGACTGTCCTAACTTTTGAATTTAGAATCATGTAGACATTATTTAGTTAAAGTTATCATAAGAGAAACATGAATTTCATTATTTAGTCACAAAGCTCAAGCTCATAGTAGTTCAGCTGGTATCCCAGATTGGAAGGTTTCATGATACACAGTCTTTATTAGATTAGAATACTCATATCTCAACTCATTTACTGGTTTGCACTTCCACAATGTAACTGTGCTCCAATTGCAAATTTTCTTAAGAACCTAAGCTCATTTATCTAATAGATACTTGCAAGTATCAGATAACAAAAGTCTTCCTTGGGGGATTATATTAGTCAGCACTTTATTACTAGCAATGATTCCAATAATTACAAGCTAATGGAATTTTCACTTTGCAAATGGCTAAGTGTCAAAGTACAGATGATTCAACTACTAGATGATAGTTCAGGCTGTCGGAGCACCAACTTGAATGCTTGATGTCCTAGAGACAACATTTTTAATACTTGGTACCACCTTCTGCCACACTTAAACAATGTTCTGATCTGATCACTCTCTTCCTATTTGTATTTCTCCCACAATAAACAAATTATGTATATTTAAATTCAACAACCACATTTCCAAAGGAAATATTTATCAAGCTGTTAGTAAGTGTCATTAGTGAAAAGGCTAACACTATGGGGGCAGGGGGAGGGTTGTTGTCTTCTTAAGACAAGTTTCAAGGAACCATAAATGAGTAAAGCACCTTAACCTGCAAGAAACAGATTATCAGAAAAAAGTAAATAATTTGACCAATGACAATTTAAATTTTAGATTTTCTAAGCATTACTTTTTATTATTTTCATATAATTTTCTTAATCTCTATCTTTGTATTTATCTTAATAACACAGTCTCCAACAGCTTTGTTTCCTAACAGTAGTAAAGCTATAAAAGGGCTAATACATGACCATGAGGGAGTTCCCAACTAAACTGAATCCACAGATTGTTGTGGTAATGCAATCCTTTTTTTCTCAAAGAGCAGTCATCTTATTATTTTATTTTATTAAATTTATTTATTTATTGGTTAGAGACACCTAGAAATCAAGAAGGAAGAGGGAGAGAGAGAGGGAGAGACAGACACCTGCAGCCCTGCTTAACCACTTGTGAAGATCCCTCCTGCATGTAGGGACTTGGGGCTTGAACCTGGGCTCTTACACATTGTAACGTGCGCTCAACCAAGTGCATTACCACACAGCCCATTAACACAATTATAACCTATGCTATGATATTGAACATCTGAAGATGCCAACATTATGATGTGTTTGGAGTTGGCGGCTCAGAAACTTTTCAATGAGAACTTCCAAATATTTTTGCCCACTTCTTTAAATATAATCTTCAATAAAGACAAATGTTGTGGGAGAAAAAAACAATAATTTAACAATAAATCAGCATCTATGAAGTCATTTTAAAATCAAACTAAAGAGTTGTTACAGAGAAACTGAAACAGTAGTTCATTTGGACATGTTTGTGACTCATGTTTGAAACTCCATTATTTTGGAGCAATTTTTGGTTCTGTGGTGTCATTCCTTTCTTCCCTCGCATATCTGAGACAATCAGCCTAGAGCAATAAATTCCAAGTGATTAAAAAAAACCCAGAAATGTTCCTATATGTTGTTCTCCCAGAACTTGTGTAGTGAGTACTGCATTTAGTCCCAAGTAAATGCAATTTCACATTATAAGCTTCTTCTTCTTCCTCCTCCTCCTTTCCAGCACCCTGGTTTCACTGCTCCAGAACAATGTTTTCAGATACAAAAACAGTGAGACAAGAAGAAACAGCACAGTTATAAAGCTATGCAGTAGAGGCTCAGCTTAAACCTGGATAGTGTTCATGGTTTTCTATATTTTTACTTATTTTTTGTTATCTCTGGAATATCTCCACTCCAGGCTTACTTTTTTAGATAGAAATATAGAAACAGAGAAAGATAGAAAGACAAAGGAAATATGGAAATATATCACAGTACTGAAGTTTTCTTCAGTGCAGCAAGGGTTGAGTTCAAACCTGGGCAGTGTCCATCAAAAAGCAAGCACACTATCAAAGTGAGCTGTCTTGTAGGTTAAGACTCACAAAATTTTAAGTTCGATGAGGAGACAGGGAGAGGGGATGAGTAGGAACTAGACAAGGAATCCAAAGGATATTAAAATTTACCAGTGGAGTACACTTTAGGAGCTACATCAGGAAGTCTATATTACCAATCTATCAATCTTGTCAAAACTCTTTTGCAATTGTTCATGCTTTTTATTGAATCTGTATACCCCTGATGGTATTTTTATGTTATTTTATGTGCATGTGCTTTCTCATTATATGTTTCTCTATTGAGCTTCTTATCTTTCTACATCACAGACAGACAGAATTTTGCCAGAAATCTCCTACATATGTATAGATTACTATGTCATCCTAACTGTACACAATATTAAACCATGCCCTTTTCTTTGATGCTTACTTTGCATCCTGTGCTATCAAGACCTTACCCAATATGAATTATTTTCAGGTCAATAAACACATTCTTTTTCTCTTTAACTTTGATGACATTCTGTACTACAAATGTTCTATCAACTTAGACTTAAGTTAGTATGTAACATCTAGTCATTTATTTATCATTTTAAATATTTTATTTCTTTATTTTCGATAGAGACAAAGAAAAATTGATAGGTAATTGTGGGAGAGAGGGAGAAAGAGAGAGAGAGAGAAAGAAGAGAAACACCTGCATCACTGCACACTACATATGATGCTTCACACCTGAAGATGAATATGAGAGGCTTGAACCAAGGTCCTTGCACTATAATGTGTGCTGTATGCTCTTTTTACCAGGTGTGTCACCACCCGTTATCAAGTCCTATTTGTTTACTGCTAAGATTTAATTAAATCATGATTTTATTTAGGTCACATTTAAACTCTATATTACTTTTGGATTGTCTGTGCCTTTAAATAAGTGATGTACATGTAACATAGTTACAATTTTGTGTTGAGATTCACAACTTTTGGTACAGAGCTTTTTTATACTTAGTTTTTTAAGGACAGACTTAAATTTCTGCTATTTCATCAGCTCAAGAATTTTATACTCTTTTGTAGTGATTCATCCAGCTTTATATTACAATGTTTCAAAAGTGAAAGTGGACTGTTTGGGACTTTGGTTCACAGCACAAATGTTTTTCTTAATATTTTGTACTTTACAAAGAATTGGACCCCTTTGAAGGACTGATACAGGGTAAGAAATAAGAAAAGGCCAAAGTAAAAATGTTTTTGGGACAAGAAATATAGCAGTCAAAAAATCAGCATGACATCACCTTTATTCTAGTTTTCTTTGGTATAGGAAATGGTCACTAGCTCTGCAGGGGCAAAAATGTCAGCTTTGTGACAAGATGTTTCAGAAGAAAAATGTTAGTGCACTAAATAATGAAATTTGAGGGCCAAGATAAGTCATTCTTTAACATTCTGGGATTTTCAAGATTGGGAAAAATTAAGAAAACATGAAATATTAATAAAAGTTAAACAAATGTATTTATTAAGAATATGTGTACTTAAAAAGGAAATAGATTATTATTATGACCAGTTATTTAGGAACTTGGTTTACTTTGAAAAACTCATGGTTTGGATCTACTGCACCATATAATATCTTACCATGATTTATGTTATCTTAGATACTGACAGGACTGGTTGTTTCTGGACCCCTAATCTATGATTATAAGTGATTTAATATTTAATATTTAAAAATATTTACTATTAGAAATGCATTAACAATTTATGTTGAGGGTTATAATTCAATCATTTTACAGATTTGAAACATTAAGTTCTTAGATTAAAGGGATATGTACTCAGAACTGAAATCTATCCATTTGAAAACTCAAGACATTTGATCTAGTAGATAGGATGTGCGGAACAGAAAGAAACTAGCAGTTATGGCAAGCAAAACCATGAATACCAATTCAAATTTTGCAAGCGTTTTTTGAACATTAGCAAGACTACACTTATAGATGCGTCATTCAACAATATCTGAATAGAGTGTGTACATTAGAATATAATAATATGCTTATGAAATACTACTCCTCAAAAAAAGATGATATTGTGTCCTTTGGGACAAAATTGATGGAACTGGAGATGATTATGTTTAGTAAAATAAGTAGAAATTAAAGGAAATGCATACTAGATGTGTAATCAAGAGATCTGATTCAAATGTACTTGAAAAAAATAGAAGAGAGCAAACTATAACACTTGTGAGAACTAAGGTGATTATTTTTGGAAAATGGGGATGTGGATGTGGTGTGGAACTATACATTGTAATTTTTCAATCTTTTAACATACTATTATTAACAAATAAAACATTTAAATGAAGAAAATATTATTAGATTATGAAAAAAAAGACAAAAATGGCAGCCACAAGTCCATCAATGTACTTAAAATATAAATTACTAGAATCCCATTGACTATTCTCCTGCCGCTAATACCTATAATTCATTTAAAATTTGTAATGTTATATATTTTGTTTCATTGAACTTGCTTATACCTAAATGCATAAATAGTACACTTAACTTGCATTTTTTGCACACATAAAAAAGTTCATTTCATAATGTGTAGTTATTAACTTGTGGTTTTTATAAATAACATATTGATTTTATCCACATTATTGTACATAGCTAATATTTATTCATTTCAAAATATTCTAATATTCTAACTGTCCTACTATTTATTATTTCATCCTGTTTCATTACTGTGTACACATTCAAATTTTTAACACAATGGAAAGTTGTTTTCCAGGATGATTGTAGATATTTAAGTTATCATAACCATAGTACTAGAATTTATTATTAATATTCCAAATTTTGGCATCAAAGGACTAACAATTAGCTACCAATCTTTCTAGCAGCAGAGGGGGGGAGAGAAAGTGAATAAAACTAACAAAAGTAGTTAAAAGAATTATATATTCAAAATTATGAGTCACTATTTAAAGAAACAGAGAAAGATACAAAGTAACAGAAAGATACCTCATGTTCATGGATTGGGTGAATTAACATCATCAAAATGAATATTCTATTCAGAGCCATATGCAAATATAATAAAATCCCCATCAAATTCCTACTAATTAATTAAGAGAATAGAGAAAAAAATCTATATAAACATTTTTCTGGAACCAACACATGCCTAGACTGTCCAAAACAATCTTGAGAAAAATAACAAAACAGAGCCATCATGCTCCTAAATCTCAAACTATACTATAGGACTATTGTAATCAAAACTGCCTGGTACAGGAACAAAAATAGACACGCCAGAGGAACATAATTTAGAGCCCATATTTAAGGCCCCATAATTATGAACATCTAATTTTTGACAAAGGTCCCAAACTATTAAATAGAGAAATAGTAGTCTCTTCAACACATGGTGTTGGGAAAATTGGGTTGAAACATAGATAAAAATGAAACTGAGAGGGAGTCGGGAAGTATCACAGCAGGTTAAGCGCACAAGGCACAAAGCACAAGGACCAGAGGAAGGATCCTGGTTCAAGCCCCTGGCTCCCCACCTGCAGTGAAGTTGCTTCACAAGCAGTGAAGCAGGTCTGCAAGTGTCTATCTTTCTCTCCCCCTCTCTGTCTTCCCCTCCTCTCTCCATTTCTCTCTGTCCTATTCAACAATGAAAACATTGATAACAAAAGCAATAATAAATACAATAAACAGCAAGGGCAACAAAAGGGAATAAATAAATAAATAAATATTTTTCAAAAAATGAAACTGAACCACTCTATTTCACCACACACACAGATAAACTGTAAATGGCTCATAGCCTTGGATATTAGAATAGAAACTATAAAATAATTAGATGAATATATCGGCACACCTTTTTTTCCATCTAAATTTTATATGCACCTGCAATGATACAAATCTATTGAAAGAAAAACAAAAATAAATCAATAGGGCTACATCAACTGTAAAAGATTCTGCACTGCAAAAGAAACCACCACCCAAAGAGACTCCTTACAGAATGTGAGAAGACTCTTATAAAGCAAATATCAGATAAATGGGTAATAATCAAAAGATTTAAAGATATCACCAAACTCAGCAACAACAACAACAAATGACTGCATTCAAATTTTTTGAATAAAAACATTTTTAATCTGCAAGAGGGATTATACTTTGCAAATAATTGCAAAATTAACTGATCTCTTAATTGAAATATCCAGCGCTCTGGCCTCAGAGAGAAGTTTCCAAAATATTTATAGAAACTTATCCTTTTTTATTTATGAAAAATAAACACTGAAAAAAACATAGGATAAGAGCAGTACAACTCCACAAAATTCCCACCACCAGAACTCCGTATCACATCCCCTCCCTTGATAACTTTTCTATTCTTTAACACACTGGAAGTATGGACTCAAGGTCATTGTGGGATGCAAAAGGTGGAAGATCTGGCCTCTATAATTGCTTCCCTGCTGGACATGGGCTTTGACAGGTCAATACATAATCCCAGCCTGCCTTTATCTTTCCCCTAGTGGGGCAGAGTCATGGGGAATCTGAGCTTCAGGACACATTGCTGGGGTTGTCTGTCCAGGGAATTCTGGTTGGCATCACTCTAGCATCTGGAAACTGGTGGCTGAAAGAGTTAACATATACAGCTAAACAAACTGTTGACTAATTATGAACCTAAAGGCTGGAATAGTGCAGAAGAAGAGTGGGGGGGTCTCCATTTTGTACATAGCTAGTAGACATATATTAGTTATACTCCAAAGCGCCTGTGGCTATACTAGTTTTTTTTTCCCCTGAGCTGGAAATTTGATATAAAGGTGGATCCTAGTTATTGTCTGGGAAGATTATGTCATGGCTGGAAAAAGGACCAGAAAGCTGGATCAGGGAAGAGAGTAGCTTCCAATTATAGAAAAGGTTTATAAATATTGTTGACATAAACCTCATCAATTTGATCTGATTTGGACCCCATACTCAGCTTAGAAGACTATGTGACCTCTGAATTCCTGTAGAGCCAAGCTTACACTCTGTGGTCATGAGTAGGAACATTGTAAGCTGCCCAAATATCAGGACACATCTTCCTCAGGTGGAACATAGAGTATGTTGTCCATTTTCCCTTCGGAGGATGGAACCTTTTCTACCATTGTTGATCCAAATTGAAGGCAAGGTCCTCTGGGGCACATAAAGGGGTCTGTTTTGTTGTTCCTGATAAAGATGATGGTAACAATGGATAGAGGGATTTATTCTAGGTCTAGGCCCATCATGTCTGTTTGGGAATCTCAGGACTCCCCGAAACAATAGTCAACCTATATCTGTAACCTTCAGAGAACTGCTGTAGTTTCCAATGGAGGGAATGGTGACATAAAATTTTGGTGGTGGGAATTGTGTGGAATTATATGGACGTTAACTCATAATTTTGTAAATCAATAATAAATCACTAACAAAAAGAAAGAAATCTTATTTATCTATTGTCATATTTATCTTTTAATTTTCTAAATTCTAATATTGTTTTTTATTTTAAAATATTGTATCAAATACATAAACAATAAGCAAAATATACATATAAAGTAAGCTGTGTTACTGTGTGATTAGTAAAATAAACAAACAACATGGACCAATGTGGAAAATTAGTTTGAAAACATAAGTCGCTTCGATTACATATAGTGTAATTATTTAACTTTATAAAATATTAATTGATATAATATAAGCTGTTATTTATTTTGTATAAATATATTCACTGCCATCAATAGAAAAATAGAAGTTCTAATACCAGCTATTGAAGAAAAGATACTATAAGGTTACTGAAATATCCTTTTGGAGACTTCCGAAAGTGGGGCTACAGAGCAGCAGCAGCTGTGTTTCACTCTCCCAGTCAATCAGGAAAAACAAAGAGGATCACCTGAGAACTGCAATAAGAGAAGACAAGGATTACTCTGGGAACCCACCAAGTCAAGCGTGAGTGCAAATGTGTGGCTCAAGGACAGAGAGGAGCTTAAGGAGAGATTCATGGGGCTAAAAGCCCATATCTACTCAGAAGTGGCTGGTAACAGACTGACAACTTGCCAGTTGAGGATCCACCTCTGGTCTGAGTTTTATCAACAAAAAGACTTCTGAAAGGACGAGAGGACCCCATAAGTCTCACCAACTGCAACTTTGAGTCTCCACTGGTACTTTCCCTTGGAGGCTGGAATAGCAGTGGGGAAACCCTGTACTGACATCAGGGGGCAGAGAACTGACCAGGAAGCTCAGGAGAATATCTACACTCCTAGTGTTCTGGAGATGGGGCTATATAGTGTGAGCTTTTCTACATTGTTCTCATGATGAATTGGGAGACACAGTGAATAATTGCCTGAGACCCATTGAGTAAAAATGGGATTTATTTAGAAATAACAGGAAACAGGGATGCTGACCTGCTTGGCTCTGACTACTCAAAGTGCAGTCAGGGTTTAGAACCCTCAGGGCATGGGAGTATCTTTGAATAATCGTTGTGCTATCTCTCCCCATCCCTTTTATATCTCTTATCCAAGACTGAGTAATTAAGTTAAAAAAATATATACTTATAGTTAAAAAGCCCTTAGGCTCCAATTGGTGGCAGGGAAGATAAATAAGAGGGATTAAAAGCCACTATGCTTCAACTCAATGGATGAGATAACATCGAAACAACTGTTAATTTCCAAAACTGTGAAATATTTTAAGTACCTTACTTAGACACAAATCAATCCAGGCAAGTGAGATTAGCAGATTGAAAAGTACTGAGAGAGGGACCTCATAACATACCATATATAATGGTTAAACCAAGAAAAATCATTGCAAAAATGAACCAGTACAAAAGCCCAGAGAAAAGGCCACAAAAGGTCGAAGTACATAAGAATGAGAACAACATTCAAACACTAATTGAGGCACTAGTCACTGGAGTGAGGGATGTTGTTGAAAGTAACATCATGATAAATGGGGAAAGAGCAAATGAGACTCTGAAAGATAACACTAATTATCTCATAATAATTAGAGAGTTGAAAACTGAAATACCTGACCTAAGACCGCAACTAGCTCAACAAGCTAATACAGTATTAGAACAGGGTAACAAAATAGTTGTGCTTCAGAAAACAACAGAGGGAAAACAGGACAGACTAAATGAGGCAGAAAATATAATTAGCAAGATTGAGGATGAATTACAGAAAACTAAGAATTAAGAGATCACAAAAAGATTAAAAGATATAGAAAACAACAACAGAGACATATAGGATGACTCTTAAAGAAGTAATATACGCATCATTGGCTTTACAGAAGGATACAGAAAGGGAGTGGAAGAAAAAATTTTACTGGACATAATAGCTGAGAACTTCTTTACTCTAGACAATACAAAAGACATAATAGTTCAAGAAGTCCAGAGAGTTCCTAACATAATTAATCCAGATTTAAAGAAAACAAGATGCATCGTGTTTAAAATGAACAAGGAATAAAGATAAGAAAGGATCCTGAAAGCTGAAAGAAAAACAAAGAGTCATTCACAGAGGAAAACCCATAAGATTATCAGCATATTTCTCCACACAAACACTAAAGGCCAGAAGAGAATGGCAAGATGTATACCGAGTGCTCAATGAGAAAGGTTTTCAAATAAGATTACTGTACCCAGCTAGACTGCCATTCAGACTACATGGAGGCATAAAAACCTGTGAAAAGCAACAATTGAAGCAATCAACTATCATCAAGCCTGCCCTTCAAGAAATTCTGAAATTTCTCCTATAAACAACCACATCACCATAAACATACCATATATTAGAACACGATAAAAGTTTATAATAATGGCATTATAATATCATTAATCAATAATATCAAGAAAAATAAATGGCATGAATTCACTTATTAAAGGGCATAGAGTAGGAATATGGATCAGAAAAAAAATCCATGAAACATGCAGAAGAATTAAACTGAAGCATTATATTTCACCAAACACAAAAGAAAATTCCAAGTCAATCAAAGATTTGGATTTTAGATCAGAAGTTGTCAAATACTTAGGAAAATATTAACAGAACTCTTTTATTTCTAAATTTTAAAGACATCTTCAATGAAACTTATTCAATTACAAAGAAGACTAAATAAAAAATAAGCCATTGGGGTTCAGGCGGTAGCACAGCAGGTTAAGCACATGTGGCGCAAAGTGGAAGGACCAGTGTAAGGATCTCGGTTTGAGCACCTGGCTCCCCACCTGTAGGGGGGTCGATTAACAAGTGTTGAAGCATATCTGCAGGTGTCTATCTTTCTCTCCCCCTCTCTGTCTTCCCTTCTTTCCATTTCTCTCTGTCCTGTCCCACAACAACATCATCAATGACAACAATAATAATAACTACAACAATGATTAAACAACAGGGGCAACAAAAGGAAAAAAATAGCCTCCAGGAGCAGTGGATTCATGGTTTAGGCACCGAGCCCAAGCAATAACCCTGGAGGCCAAAAAATAAAATAAAATACCATTTTGACTACATCAAATTCAAAAGCTTCTGCACAGCAAAGGAAACCATCACCCAAACAAAGAGACCCCTAACAGAATGGAAGAAGATCTTTACATGCCATATTTCAGACAAGAGCCTAGTAACTGAAATATATAAAGAGCTCAACAAACTCAGAAACAAGAAAACAAACACCCCATCCAAAAATTAGAATATGTGAACAGATTATATTCCATAGAAGAGATCCAAAAGGTCAATAAACATGAAAAATGCCCCAAGTTATTGATTATCAGAGAAATGTGAATAAAGACAACTATGAGATAGCACTTCACTCCTGTGAGAATGTCATATATCAGAATAAGTAGCATCAAAAATGCTGGAGAGGTTGTGGGTACAAGGGAACCCTGCTCTGCAAGTGGAAATGTAAATTGGTTCAACCCCAGTGGAGAGCATTTTGGAGAACTCTCAGAAGTCTAGAAGTGGACCTACCCTATGTACCTGCCAGTTCTCTCTTGGGGATATATTGTAAGGAACCTAACTCACCCATCCAAAAAGATTTGTGTATACCTATGTTCACAGCAGCACCATTTGTAATACCCAAAACCTCGATGCAAGCCAGGTGTCCAACAATAGATGAGTGGCTGAGTAAGTTGTGGCATAGATATACAATGGAATAGTACTCACCTATAAAAAATGGTGAATTCACCTTCTTTACCTAATATTGGATAGATATTGAGGAAGTCATGTTAAATGTGATAAGTCAGAAGCAAAAGGATTAACATGGTATTAACTCACTCATAGAGAGAAGTTTAAAAACACTAATCAGAACTTGGACTGGAGTTGGTGTATTACACCAAAGTAAAAGACTCTGGGGTGGGATGGGGGGGGCGATTCAGGCCCTGGAACATAATGGCAGAGGAGGACCTAGTAGGGATTGTATTGCTATGTGGAAATGCCATGCATTTTCAAACTATTGTGTTTTCCTGTAGACTATAAACAATTAATCCCCAATAAAGAAATAAGAAAGAAAGAAATATGCTTTCAGTAATTCTTATTTGAATATATTACAATAATAAATTCAACATGTGTTGTTAAAATTCCTAGGCTCTTGCCGGCAGGTTGGCTTCACGGGCAGGTAACAGAGACGCGGAGACAACGGCTGGGCAGGGAAGCTGTATTTCTTTATTCAGGAACAACGATTCATAAACTAAGACAAACTAATCACCAAACAGAACTCTGCTGTCTCTTTGCGGCGGCACAAACACTCTCTCTTACTCTTGAACTCAGGAACTCTCCAACTCTGGCACTCTGGAACTCTCGTACTGGGGAACCCTCTGAAACTCTTCCACTGTGGAACTCTCTCTTACTCTGGAACTCAGAAACTCTCGAACTCAGGAACTCTCGTACTGGGGAACCCTCTGAAACTCTTCCACTGTGGAACTCTCTCTTACTCTGTAACTCTGAAACTCTCGAACTCAGGAACTCCGGAACTCTCGGACTCAGGAACCCTCTCTCGGGGTTCCTTGGGGCGGGGCCAAGCAGGCCCGCGAAATTAACAGGACTGATCCAATTCTCTTGGCGGGGGAGGGCTAGAACAAACCAATGTAAAGCATACAACAAACATGGACTATCAAAATAGCTCATTTGAATAGTACACTATTTTGCTGTGTGTTCAATCTAAGTTTGAGCACCAACACATTGAAGGAACCATTGTATTTTTTGTTTCTTTTTTTTTCCTCTCTCTTTTTATCCTCTTTCTTTTTATCACTATCTGAAGAAGTAATCCCATAGTGTGGAATTCCTGGTGATGACTAAAAATGCATAGCTATACTTCGGAATATATTAACAATTTAAACAAATATTTTAGCCACATCAAGTGGTTTCACTGAAGTTAAAAATAGTACTTTAGGTCTGTGTGCCATCCATCTTGTATAGTTGCACATGTCCTCACCAACAGAAGGAGAAGCTTCACAGCAGATGGAGCAGAGCTGCAGGTGTATTCCTTTTATTTGTACCTCTCTTTTATCTTTCTTTGTTTTTCACTCACTGTCAAAATAAAAGGAGAGGAATGGCTGTCTGAAAAGGTGGAATAGTGATGTAGATACTGAACCATGGGATTTTGTCAGTGACACACTGGGTTAAACGCACATAGTACAAAGCATAAAGGCCCACACAAAGATCCCAGTTTGAGGCCCCAGATCCCCACCTGTAGGATTGTCTCTTGGAGCCAAGAAACAGCTCTGGTCTCTTCCCCTCTCAACCTCCCCCACCCCTCTCAATTTCTCAATTTCTCTCTCTCTTATCCAACAAAAAGGGGGGGATGGACAACAGGAACAGTGGATTCATAGTGCTGGATGCAATATATATATATATATATATATATATATATATATATATATATATATATATATATATAATCAGCACTCATTAAACTAAGTGTCTTCTCTTTTTTTCTTTGTCCCTTGGGCTTTACTGCTGTGAGGTGTGTGTGTGTGTGTGTGTGTGTGTGTGTATGTGTGTGTTTCCCCAGCTAGAGAGAAATAGAAAATAGGATGATAGATACTATTACCCAACACCTTTCTCTAGTTCAGTGGGAATTAGGTTAGAAACTGAGTCATACACATGACATAGAAGGCACACTATCCAGAAGAACTACCTTGCCAGCCTTCAACTTAATTTCTGGAGAAACAGTTCTAATACAAGACAAATTTGTTTCTATTCTAGTTCCATGTTTGTAGAAATCCAGTACTCATACCAAAAAAAAAAATGAATGGAAGATATAAGAATTTAAATCTATTCCCACAACTGAAAAACACAAATAAAAGTATGCATTTTATTAATGATTCATAAGCATGTATTTATATACAAAGTATCATGTTATTATTTGAATAAACAGAAATATAGGAAGTCTACACATAACATAATATTAGGAAGATTAAAAAAAGGATTTTGCAAGCTGGGGAAATTTTGAACTTTTTCTATAAAATGCAATTGAAATTGTTTTGTATAAGAGTGATTACAAGCATAGAGAAGATTGATGGGATAAAAGTGAAGGCTGCAATTTAGTTCCTGTCATCTTTCAAATGTGTTTTGTATTGTGAATGTGGAATATTTGGCTCATAGAAATATTGCTTAAAATAGGAGTATATAAGCTTTAATATAGATGGTTGTGGCCCTGTTAGCAAAATGGATAAACAAAAGAACACAAATGTCTTCCTGAATTCCTTGTTATATTCCACCCACTTGTAAGCACATGCAATGAGGCAAGGTATTCAAAGTTTACTGTCAAGTGTCAGTCTTCTCTAGCTGAACGGGTGGTTCAGTGAGGTGAGATCCCTAGTTAGAAGAAAGCACAGAGATGACATCAGTGGAGAAAGAGAGCAAGTACACTCCTTTATTGTTTCCAGCAGAGCCTTTTATCATTTTGTCTGATACAATCATCTTAGACATTTGCAATATTTAGCCAAGTCATTACATGAGAAATGCAGTGTTAACATTACATCATTAGTGTTTGGCACAAAAAGTGCAAAAAGTCCTGAGCACTACATGGGTTTTGAGCAAGTAAAACACAGGTCTATAACCAAGGCTACATCCAGAAGCCAACCTATCTTCTGGGATTTGGAACAGAGTGTAAACCAGCCTGCACTTGGCAGCTCATCCCACATTTATATATAATTTTCTTGTTGTTGTTCGTTTGTGAAACTGGGAGCTCATTGCTATGAACCATATTTTTTTAAAGAGAGACAAACACAGAGAGAAAGGCAGAGATGTTAAAACACTGAAATCCCATCTGTTGCTGTAGCATCTCCCTAATGGTGCTGGAACTTGAACTTAGATCCTGTAGACGGAAAAGCAGTTACCCTACCAAGTAAACTATATTTCTGGCTGTAGGGTGTCCAAGATAATGTAATTATGTCAAGCTGATATGGATGCCTTAAGCTTTCCACAGAAAATATGACTAATAAAAAACTGATAGCAACATAAAATGTTTTTTGTTTGTTTGTTTGTTTGTTTCTGTTGTTACCATGATCATTATTTGTCAAGAACTTGACTACTTGGATTTCTGGGTCTGAAGCTTACCATTATGGTATTACTCGATATGAAGATACCCTTTGGGGCTGAGTGATGGCACACCTACTTGAATGCACATTACATTGTGCAATACCCATGTTCAAGCCTCCAGTTCCCACCTGCAGGGGGAAAGTTTCATAAGTGGTGTAGCAAGTCTGAGGGTTTCTTTTTGTCTCTCTTCCTCTCTACCTTCCCATTCCCCCTAAATACCTGGATTTCTCTATCAAATAAATAAATAATTTTTTGAAAAAGATAGGTCTTTTTGGTCAGCAGATCAGCATCTGCTGCCCTACCTTTTAACTCGGAAGCTATTGTTGCTGCTTCCTTGGAAGCCGACCAGGGATGCTGACCTAGAGAACATTTGCGTAGATGTAGAATTGTTGAATAGGAACCTAACAAAGTGAAGCTAAGTTGAGTCAGCTCTTCTCCAAAATAAAGGTTTGCCTCAACTTAGCTTGTCTCTATTAAGCTCCTGAACAGTGGCCCTTATATGATAAACAGAGGGACATGACACTGTTAAATTAAAGACTTGTCCAAATTCTACATTCCCTTTTTTATCTTTCAGTCTATAATGTATATACTCCTTGCTTGATAAGTATAAAATAGTGCTCATAATCATTGTGTTGGATAGAAATTTCCCAGGGTCTGAGGTCAACTGATGGTGCACCTAGCTGAGTGCACGTTACAGTTCTCAAGGACCCGGGTTTGAGCCTCTGGTCCCCACCTGCAGGGGGAAAGTTTCACAAGTGGTGAAGCAGTGCTGCAGGTATCTATGTCCTTCTCTATCTTCCACATCCTCTTAATTTCTGGCTGTTTCTATCAAATAAATAAAGATTTAAAAAATAAGAAAGTTCCCAGCATTTAGGGGTAGCATATCTGGGTGAGTGCATACATTACAAACCCCTAGTCCCCATATGTAAGGAGGAAGTTTAATAAGGAATGAAGCAGTGCTAAAGGTGACACTCTTCCTTCCTTCCTTCCTATTTCCCATGTTCTCTAAATTGTTCTCTATCTCTAACCAAAAATAAATAAATTTTGTAAAAGTGAGTTATCATATTTTCTGAGTTTGACAACTCTATAGATGAGGTGAGCAATTATTGCTGATCTTGGCTCTTTTTTTATTTTTAAAATAAAGAGATAAAAACAGTCAGAGAGAGGTAGAGATAGAGGTGGGAGAAAGGGAGGCCATAGCACAAAAGCTTCCTTCAATGCAGTGGGGGTAGGCTTGAACCAGGATCACATGCATGTTTGAGTCTGTCTTATAACTGAAATTTAAGTTGGAGCTTTGCACTGTAAAGATTCAAATTCACATGTTCTTATGTCCTTCAGCCAGACAACCCCCTAGCATAACAACCCACATTTGTTCTTGTGGACTTGTCAGTAACCTAAGTTGTGGATGAGAGTGTTCTGTAGATACTTATCATGGGGAGATGAGAACTTAAACCCATATGTCAACAAAGATACTATAAACCATTAATATCCCTAGAAAATGAAGGGGGAAATCTTTAAAATATTTTTTAAAATAATAAAAATTAAAATAGAATGGTCTATATGTGTGAAGCTTTTTGAGATCTAAACACAAAGCTGAACCATTATTTTTTGCATTCTTGTGATCACATAAAGTAACATAAATAGCCAAGATTTAACAAGTGGACAGATTGATTCTTAACTGTTGACATTTTATTATTAGTTAACATTTTACTGAATTTTAACTATATACTGTCCCTAATATTAATATTTCTCCAGTTTTTACCTGCTTCCTCAATGACTGCCAATTGCTAGCTTAGTTGATACTGGAAAAGTTGTTCTACTGAACTATATGTAGCTTTATTTAATAATATACTCATTGGGGGTTGGGCAGTAGCGCAGCAGATTAAGAGCATATGGCACAAAGCACCAGGACTGGTTTAAAGATCCCAATTCGAGTCCCTGGCTCCCCACCTGTGAGGGGGTGGGGGTCTCTTCATAAGTGGTGAAGGAAGTCTGCAGGTGTCTCTGCCTTTCTCTGCCCCTTCCATCTTCCCTTCCTTTCTCAATTTCTCTCTGTCTTATCCAACAACAATGACAGCAAATGACAACAATAACAATCATAATAATGATACTAAACAACAAGTGCAACAAAAAAAAAAAAGAAAAATGGCCTCCAGGAGCAGTGGATTCGTGGTACAGGTACCGAGCCCCAGCAATAACCCTATTCTTTATTCCTCTGGTTGTAGGGACCACAATTATTTATGAGGTACAGAAGGTAGAACATCCGGCTTCTAAAATTGCTTCTTTCTTGAGCATGGGTGTTAGCATGTTGATCCATACTCCTATCTTGTTTCTGTCTTTACCTAGTGGAGGTAGGTCTTTTGGGAGGTGAGGTTCCAGGGTGAGGTTGTCTGCCCAGGAAAGTCAGGATGGTATCATGGTAGCATCTGAGAATTTAGTGACTGAAAATCAGTAAGATGTAAAGCAGAACAAATTGGTTAATAATCAGGAACCCAAAGGTAAGAATATAGCAGATGAGATGTGGGGTCTTAATTTTTGGAAGAAGCTAAGAAGTCTATTTTAGGTATACTCCAAGGAGTTCATGACTTTACTAATTTTTGCTTGAGTCTAATAGCTAACATTCAGGTGGGCTAAAAGTATTGTATAGGAAGATGGTATCAGAACTTAGAATAGGACTATAAAGCTGGATAAGGGCAGAGAGTAGCTCCCAAATATGGGGAGTGTATGTAAATACAATTAACTATTAGGGGAGGGGATGGGATATGGAGACCTGGTGGTGGGAATTGTGTGGAGTTGTAAGCCTCCTATCCTACGGTTTTGTTAATGTCTCCTTTCTTAAATTAAAAAAAAATAAGTGCATCTCATCTATGACTTTATTTAAGGTTTCTGTGTTAATTATGTTTGGATTTATTTACCTATTGCCATAAATGTTGTGTTAAGAATTCCCTAATGTTATAGTCTGGTTGTCAATCAATCTCTTTAAATCAGATAGAACTTATTTTTCATGCTTGGATGTGTTATTCTGTGTATTTCTCATTTATTTTAAAGGTGATTGTTGAGATATACATATATATGTACTTACTGACATCCTATTTTTAATTTTTGTTTTTAGTTTTTATTATTTTGTTCGTGTTTTTGTTGTGGATGGTTCCTGCAGCAGTTTTCTTGATTTTTTTTTAAATATGCACCTTTGATGAGTTTCTGCTACATTTTTGTTTTGTAGTTAATATATATGGATGCAAACTACTATACCTAAAGCAGTTCCATTTAAGCTGGTATTATATCATAAATTTTGTAATTTTTTTCCATCCATTTCTTCCTTGCCATTCATATCTAACTAGTTTCTTGTGCCACTGTCATTTTTATTTTTGTTTCTGCTTGTTTTATTATTTATCAACTTGTTAAAAGTTCATATTCCTTCTTTTCTTCTGTTCTCGTGGAACTCCTTTAAATATGTTTTGCAAGTTAGTCCTGGTAGTGAGACACTCATATAGATTTTGTATATCTGAAAAAGACCTTCATTTCTACATCATATTTGAATAATCAATTTGCAGTGTAAAATATTTATGGATGTCTCTGGGGCTGATTTCATTATCTTTTGATCTCTTTTCTAGGTCATTGAATATTTTCTTCATGTATCCTGCTTCATCTTCTGTTTTGCTAATTCTGTTTTCCACCTCTATAATTCATCTTTCTAGTCCCTCCAGCCTATTTGTTAAGTAAGGTGGCAGGCTACAAAATCAACATAAAAAAAATCAGTGGCATTTTTAATGCAAACACTAAACAAGAAGAAAAATAAATTTAAATATCAATTCCATAGCATAAAAATTAATATGTAGGGATAAACCTAACAAAAGAAGTAAAATACATTTATATTAAAAACTGGATACACAAAAGATACACTGAAATGGAAAGGTATACTATGTTCATGAATTGGAAGAATTAGTATAGTCAAAATATCTATTTTACCCAGAATTGCATACAAACCTAATACAATCCCTGTCAAAGTTCCACCAAATTTCTTCAAGAAAGTAGAAAAAAAAAGATAACGTTTTTTTTTTTTTTTTTTCTGTAGACAGAAAATGTCCAGGGTAACTAACACAATCCTTAAGGAAAAGAGCTAGAATGAAGGCATTATACTTCCTGGCTTCAAAATACTACAGAGACACTATAGTCAAAAGGGCCTGGTACTGGAATCAAAATATTTGAATAGATTAGTGGAATAGAACTGAGATCCCAGAAATCAGCCTCCACACCTATGGTCCACTACTTTTTGACAAAGGCACCTAAAAAATCAAATGGAAAAAATAAATAAATAAAACAACCTATTCAACAAATTGGGCTGAACATGTAGAAGAATGAAAATAGATCACTAAATTTCATAATATACAAAAATTAACTCAGGGCCAGATCGTCATGCACCTGATTAAGCACACACATTACAGTGCACAGGACCCTTGTTTAAGGCCCTGGTTCCCACCTGCAGGGGAGAAGCTTCACGAGTGGTGAAGCAGGTTTGCAGATGTCTCTATGTCTTGTTCCCTACCTATCTTCACCTCCCCTTTCGATTTCTCTCTGTCTTTATCCAATAATAAATAAATAAATAAACAAATACATTTTGAAAATAATCATGGGGAGATAGCATAATGCATAAGGATTCAAAGTCCCAGGTTTAATCCCATGCACCACCATAAACCAGAGCTGATCAATGCCTTTGGAAAAAGAAAACTCCAAATGGATTAAATATTTAGAAGGTAGACTAGAAAGCATCAAATAATTAGTAAGAAACATAGGTATAACTCTCTTTCATTTAAGGTTTTGCAACACAATCACTGATTCAAATACCATTTGCAAGGAGAACAAAAGCAAAACTAGACCAATGGGTCTACATCAAACTGAAAAGAGTCTGCATGGCAAAGTTAATCACTAGCATAACAAAGGGACCCCTACAGAGTGGAAGAAAGACTATGTGTCATATATCTGACAGAGGACTGATAAACAATATACACAAAGAACTCACCAAAGTCAACAATAAAATGACAAATAACCACAATAAAATGGGGAATAAGACATGAGCAGAATCTTCTCCAAAGAACAGATCCCAAGGGCCAACAGACACATGAAAAAATGTTCAAAATCACAGATGATCATGGAAATGCAAATAGAAATAATGAGCTACCACTTACACCTATGAAAGTGTCACATATTATAAAAGACAGAAACTCCAACTATTGGAGTGGCTGTGTGGGGAAAGGTATTTTTTAACATTGCTGGTGGGAATGTAAATTGCTGTAATACCTATCCTACGGATTTACCCAGGGTAAACAAAAGCATCTACCTGTAAAGACCTATGCACACCAGTGTTCATAACAGCACAATTTGTAATAACCTAAACATGAAACCAACCCAGATGCCCTATGACATATGAATGGCTAAGGAAGTTATGATACATATACACAATGGAGTACTATGCAGCTGTCAAAAATGATATGGCTATCTTTTTTTGCAGTAGCATGATCAGTACTCAAAGGGATCATATAGAGTGAGACAAGCCAGAAAAAAAAAAAAAAGAACAATACCAAATGATTTCACTGATAGGTTGGACTTAAGAACAAAAAACAGTAAGGGAAAACATAATGTAAAATTTTAACTTACAACCAAAGAACTCTGGTGAATGAAGGAAAGGGACATAATGAAGGGACTTTGGGTTCTTGGTCTGTCTCTGTCTCCTAGATACCAGTCAAGGGGAGATGAGAGGCCCTGCCTATGTAGTAAAGAGTACACTGTAAACCATTAACACCACCACCACCCATAAAAAATCTAAAGTACACGTATATGTGAATGTGACTTCTTATCTTTTAGCACTCTGAGTATATCATTCCACTTTCTCTTCAACTCTAGGATTTCTACTGAGAATTATATTGAAAACTTTATAGTATTACCTTCACAGGTCACTTTATTGCTTTCTCTGGAATCCTGAAATATTTTTTCTTTATCTCTGGTATTTTACAATTTAACAATAATGTGTCTTGGTATAAATGATATTGAATTTAGATATTTATTGAATTATTTCCTAAAGTCTGCCTTTTGAATAATTCTCAAGATTTCACAAAATGTCAGGTTTTTTAAAAAAATTATTTATTTTCACTTTTGTTGGCGTTGTTTTATTGTTGTAGTTATTATTGTTGTTGTTTTTGATGTCATCATTGTTAGATAGGACAGAGAGAAATGGGGAGAGGAGGGTAAGACAGAAGAGGGAGAGAAATATAGACATATGCTGACCTGCTTCACTGCCTATGAAGTGACTTTCCTGCAGGCTCCGGGACTCAAACCTGGATCCTTACCATGTCCTTGTGTTTTGTGCCACGTGCGCTTAACCGGCTGCACTACCGCCCTGACTTCCAGCCTTTCATAATTATTATTATATTTATTTTTATAATTAATCCTGATATTCTTCACAAGTTTTTTTCATTCTTTTAAACATTTTTCATTTTTGTTTATTTTAGATATTGTGACAATTTTGATAATTCTTACACTTCCTCATATACTTGATAGAGTCTACACCCAAACTTATAATTTGATCCTGAAATGTCTGTCACAGCCTGAAACTGTAATTTTTCCCCGAAAATGTACCATATCCACAGGTCTGGCGATAGTGCAATGATCAGCGTAGGGATACTGGTTTGAGCCCCTCCGTCACTTCACAGGCAGTGAAGCAGGTCTGCAGGTGTCTTTCTCTCCTGGTCTCTGTCTTCCCCTCCTTTCTGGATTTCTTTCTGCTCTATCCAACAACAATGACAACAATAACAACGACAATAAACAATAAGGGCAACAAAGGGGAAATAATAGCCCCCCCAGAATAGTGGATCCCTAGTGTAGGCACCGAGCCTCGATAACCCTGGAGGCAAAAAAAAAAAAAAAAATACCATATCCTTGGTGAATCAATCCCTTAGGATCCTGTATTCCTCATTCGTACCTTCAACCTGATTCTCTATGCAAGCCTTTAATTTTATTCTTGTAATTGTCCTTGTGATGGATTTTCTAAATGCTTTCTCTGATAAGTTCATAGCTTCTGAATATTTTTAGATTTATATGGTAGACTCACATTATACAGAAAATTTCATGGGTGTAAATATAGTGCTTATTTCCCCCCTGTATATGTGCATTTATGTTGACTTGTATTTTTTTATTTTTTTATATTTATTTTATTTATTTATTCCATTTGTTGCTCTTGTTGTTTTTATTGTTGTAGTTATTATTGTTGTTGTCATTGTTGGATAGGACAGAGAGAAATGGAGAGAGGAGGGGAAGACAGAGAGGAGGAGAGAAAGATAGACACCTGCAGACCTGCTTCACCACCTGTGAAGCGACTCCCCTGCAGGTGGGGAGCCGGGGCTCGAACTGGGATCCTTATGCCGGTCCTTGTGCTTTGCGCCACCTGCGCTTAACCCACAGTGCCCGACTCCCATTGACTTGTATTTTTAAGTCAGATTGCTTTGTGAGTATAATGTTTGATTTCTCCTCGTTTATATGTTGTTGTGGAGAGAGTGAAAGTTGCTGGAGGAATATGGTGCCTGGCTTTGCATTAAGAACGCTTCGGAGTACAGGTCCTGGTGAGATTGTCCCACCCTGCACAGGGTTTGTCAAACACAAAATGAAAACAAATGATATCCCAGGATTAGCAAGATAGCTCATGTGAATAGTGTGCCTCTTTGTCTTGCACAAGACCCAGAGTTGAAATTAGCCCCTAGAACATTCAAGGAAACTTCAGTACTTTGGTGCCCTTTCCTCTCTCTTTGTCAATCTAACTTATTTTTAGAAACAATATTTTCTTTATTTGTGATTAATAAATATTTTAACATTACAGGTTATAGTTCCTTAATGTACTCACCACCAGAGTTCTATGCCCCCATGCTCCTAGTGATAACTACCTTAGTTTTCACAAAAATCTTAGAGACGGTTTCTTATATTCTGTTTTTCTATATGTTCATGTATTTCATTTCTATAGACTCCACATATAAGTGAAATCATCCAGCAGCTGTTTTTCATTGCTTTACTTATTTGCTAAACATAATCACCTCCAGTTTCATCTATTTTGCTCCAAAGGACATCATATTGTTTTTTTTATTATTTTATTTTAGAATATTACCTCATGGAATAGGCATCCCATAATTTCTTTTACTAATCATCTGTCAATGGGCATTTAGGTTGTTTGCATATTTTTGTTATTGTGAACAATGCTGCTATGAATATGGGGTTGCATATGTCCTGAATGAGTATTTTCATATCTTTTTGTTAAATGCTTAAAAGTGATATTGATAGATGTTACTTGTTTTAGGATTCTTCATACTGATTTCTATAATGGCTACACCAGAAGTAGTAAAACACTAGCAATGACAACAACATTAAATAAATAAATACATAATAAAATAAATAAATAGATTCAAAAGGGCTATATTCCTGTGTATTTGTGCTCATTTTAATTCACTTGACTGACTTGGGGAGGTCAGAGTTGATCTATCTGTAGGTCTCAACTGTCAGTTGTCATTTGACTTTCTTTTTTGCCACAAGAGT
Source organism: Erinaceus europaeus (assembly GCF_950295315.1). Classification (NCBI taxonomy): domain Eukaryota; kingdom Metazoa; phylum Chordata; class Mammalia; order Eulipotyphla; family Erinaceidae; genus Erinaceus; species Erinaceus europaeus. Next base: position 65,727,941 of record NC_080185.1, read on the forward strand.
AAATAGGTGTGAACATTTTGGTTTGTTATGTTCTTATGTTGTATTATCTGTATGTTATGGTAGTATGGTTTGCTAATGTCCAAAACATTCTATCATGTGTAAGGTTTTGCTGTGGATCATAGCAACTGAACTTGACATATCGCTCTTATAAATCCTACTTTTTACTAGCATGCCACTTTGTGAGTCTCACAAATGAAGGTTTAAATAAGTCCTTGATATGGAATTGAGTTTACCATTCCCTAAGTTCTTACTAAAGAGATGCACATTATTTTAACCTTTCTTGAAAAATAAACTATTTAAATGAAAATTAGAGTCTAATAGTCCTATTGTAATTATTTACAATATTTATACTTCTTTAGTACTTATGAAAATGCGTTGTTTTTACTACTGAAAATTATATTTGTGTTTTAACTAGGAAATAATTTCCTTTAACTGCATCATAAACACATTTAAAACATAGTTTCTGTTTGTTATTTGTCCATTATTATAGTTATTAATAAATATATTTTATATTTGATGTATAATAATTTCTGACTACTCACATAATTAAATGTATATATTTCAGGGGTATATGATTTATACTTCATTATAATAATGTCACTGTAATGTCTTGAATCATTATCAAAGAATAAAATGCCATAGTATATTTAACTATTTGGATTTTTGTGTGTAGTGTGTGCATATATTTTGTAAATTCCACATTATAAATAGTCTATAGCTTTCATTATCATTTTTATACTTCATTTTTATCTTTATTGTAGCATTATTTTATCTGAACTGTGTTTAATTGTATATAATTAAACTGAAAATCTATAAACAAAATTCCCTAGAAACTTAGGATTTTACTAGTAAATTAAGCAGTTTCATAGAAAATATAATATGTATTTATTTATTTTATTTTTAAAATATTTATTAATGTATTCCCTTTTGTTGACCTTGTTGTTTTATTGTTGTAATTATTATTTATGGCGTTGTTGTTGGATATGACAGAGAGAAATGGAAAGAAGAGGGGAAGACAGAGGGGGAGAGAAATATAGACACCTGCAGACCTGCTTCACTGCTGTGAAACAACTCCCCTGCAGATGGGGAGCTGGGCGCTCAAACCAGGATCCTTATGCCAGTCCTTGCACTTCACACTGTGTGTGCTTAACCCTCTGAGCTACCACCTGATTCTCCATAATCTGTATTTATATAGCTATACTATTGAAATTTGATCTTTTAAAACTCAAAAGCCTTAAGCTAAAATGTGTTGGCCTAATATCAACTTCATTGATAGTTTAAAGCTTTTGGTCCTAACAGGATTTATTATGAGTGCAGTTATTAGATACATACAAATTTAGACTAGTAATATGTTGATTAAGTTCCATCCCTGGTAACAGTGCTTATTTATCCTGTTACTATTTAGTAATTTTTTTCAATTGGTATAATAATAGCTGTTTTTATTTCTTCTTTTCTGAAGATGACTGGTAAAGGGATTTTTGTACACAGTAACTATTTTTACTTATTATTTATTTTTATTATTGTAGTTATTATTGTTATTGATGTTGTTGTTGGATAGGTTGGAGAGAGGAGGGGAAGACATAGAGGGGGAGACAAAGACAGACACCTGCAGACCAGCTTCACCCCTGCAGGTGGGGAGCTGGGGGCTCAAACTGGGATCTTTGTGGTTGTCCTTGTGATTCATGCCTCGTGCGTTTAACCCACTGCGCTACTGACCAACCTCCTACAGTAACTATTTCTAAATGATAACTTTAATATGTATTTAAAATTTTATATTTGTGCAAAAAATCATTCTACATGGTTCTTTTTAGTAGATTGTCATTCTACTATTAGAAAAATATATTTTTGTTATTTATTTATAAAATGAACACACTGACAAAACCATAGGATAAGAGGGATATGAATCCACACAATTCCCACCATCAGAACTCCATAACCCATCCCTCCCCTGATAGATTTCCTATTCTTTAACCCTCTGGGAGTATGGACCCAAGGTCATTGAGGGTTGCAGAAGGTGGAAGGTCTGGCTTCTGTAATTGCTTCTCTGCTGAACATGAGCATTGGCAGGTTGATCCATACTCCCAGCCTGCCTCTCTCATTCCCTAGTGGGGTGAAGTTCTGGGGAATCGGAGCTCCAGGACACATTGGTGAAGTCATATGTCCAGGGATGTCTGTTTGGCATAATGCTAACATCTGGAACCTGATGGCTGAAAAGGGAGTTAACATATAAAGCCAAACAAGTTGTTGACTCATCATGAATGAACCTAAAGGCTGGAGTAGTGCAGATGAAGAGTTGTGGCGGGTGTGTGTGTGTGTGTGTGTGTGTGTGTCTCCATTCTGTAGATAACTAGTAAGAATATTTTAGTTATATTTCAAAGGGCCTGTGACTATACTAGTCTTTTGTTTGCTTGTTTGTGTGTTTGTTTACCTGAGCTTGAAATCTGATATAAAGGTTGATCCTACTTATTGTCTGGGGAGATTATGTCAAGGCTGGAAAAAGGAACAGAAAGCTGGAACTGGGAAGAGAGTAGCTCCCAAATATGGGAACCGTGTATAAATATTGTTGACTGTAAATCCCATTGACTTGATATGATCTGGGGCCCATATTCAACTTAAAAAAAAAAAGTCTGATAAGGTGAGACTGTGGACCATAACTGGCAAAATCACACTTTTAGATAAATACAAATGATTGTTTGGACAGCAATTTGAAATGTAATCAACATATCATGAGTGGTAGAGTTATTTGTATCCATACTATAATCTTAAGGAATTTTTCTATAAAAAGAAAAAAATAACTCTCTATATAGATGTAAATACCTTTGTCCTACAAAACTGAAACATTGTGACTACAGCTAAGTTTGGATTAAGTTGATAACATCAAATAATCAAAACATCTAATAAAGTATATATAACTCTAGCATATATATATATATATATATATATATATATATATATATATATATATTCTAAACCAAAAAAAGTGAAACTTGAAGGAAGAGTATGCTGAAGCCATCTAAAATACAGATATATGCAGTTAAAAACTTGCCAAGAGGAGGCAACCATCACGAAACCGGCTTTGAAACAGGTTCTAAAAGACCTCTTCTAAACAAGAACATCACTATAATACTTGCAATATATCAGAGAACAATGGCACTTACAATGCATTAAATCCATAATATCAATAAATGTCTGTGGCTTAAACTCACCCACCAAAGGCACAGAGTGGGGAGATGGATCAGAAAACATAACCCAACCATATGCTGCTTGCAAGAATCCCATCTGACACAACAAGATAAAAACAGAATTAAAGTGAAAGGATGGAAAATTATCATACAGGTGAATGAAACACAAAAAGGGCAGGACCAGGCATTCTCATCTCAGACACAATAGATTTTAAATTAAATAAAATAATAAAAGATAGTCAAGGACAATACATAATTATTATAGGATCAGCAAAGAAGACTTAACAATTATTAACATCTATGCACCCAATGAGGGACCATCTAAATACATCAAGCAGCTACTGAAAGAACTTCAAAAATACATCAACAGTAATACATTAATAGTGGGAGACTTTAACACCCTACTCTCACAGTTAGACAGATCAACAAAGCACAGAATCAACAAAGATACAAGAGAATTAAGTGAAGAGATTGACAGACAAGACCTCTTGGACATTTTCAGAGTCCTTCACACCCCAAAACTGGAATACACCTTCTTTTCAAATCCACATAACACATACTCAATGATAGACCACATGTTGGGCCACATATACAGGATCAATAAATTCAAGAACATTGAAATCATCGCAAATATCTTCTCAAACCACAGTGGAGTAAAACTAACATTTAACAACAAACAGAAAATTATTAAAAAGTCACAGAATTTGGAAACTAAGCAACATACTCCTTAAGAACCACTGGGTCAGAGAGTCACTCAAACAATAAATTCAAATGTTCCTGGAAACAAATGAAAATGAAGACACAACCTATCAAAATATTTGGGACACAGATAAAGCATTATTGAGAGGGAAACTTAGAGCCATAAAATCACATATTAAACAACAAGAAAAGCTCAAATGAACGACCTTACTGCACACCTCAAGGACTTAAAGGAAGAGGAACAAACGAACCCTAAAGCAACCAGAAGGACAGAAATCACTAAAATTAGAGCAGAAATAAACAACATTGAAAATAAGAGAACTGGGAGTCGGGCTGTAGCGCAGCGGATTAAGCTCAGGTGGCGCAAAGCACAAGGACCGGCATAAGGATCCCGGTTCGAACCCCGGCTCCCCACCTGCAGGGGAGTCGCTTCACAGGCGGTGAAGCAGGTCTGCAGGTGTCTATCTTTCTCTCCTCCTCTCTGCCTTCCCCTCCTCTATCCATTTCTCTCTGTCCTATCCAACAACAACAACAACAATAATAACTACAACAATAAAACAACAAGCACAACAAAAGGGAATAAATAAATTAAATAAATATTTAAAAAATAAAAAAATAAGAAAATAAGAGAACCATACAAAAGATCAATGAAGCCAAATGTTGGTTCTTTGAAATATTAAACAAAATTGACAACGCCCTAGCCAGATTCACCAAACAAAAAAGAGAGAAGACTCAAATTAGTAGAATTGTAAACGATGAAGGAGATATCACAACTGACACCACAGAAATACAGAAAAACATGCAAAACTCCTATGAAGAACTATACGCCACCAAATAGAGAATCTGGAAGAAATGGAACAATTCCTAGAAACATATTTTCTTCCAAAACTTAACCAACAAGAATTACAAAACCTAAATGCAACAATCACAAAGAAATTGAAAGCATTATTAAGCATCTCCCCAACAGCAAAAGTCCTGGACCAGAAGGCTTCACAAATGAATTCTAGAAAACCTTCAGGAAACAGTTAGTACCCACACTTCTTAAGCTTTTCCATAAGACTGAAGAAACAGGAATACTCCCTTCCACCTCTATGTACCTAACATCACCCTGATACCAAAAGCAGATAGGGACACAACAAAAATGGAAAACTGCAGACCAGTATCTCTGATGAACATAGATGCCAAATTATTAAACAAGATCTTAGCCAACCGGATACAACAGCACACCAGAAAAATTGTTCATCACGACCAAGTGGGATTCATCCCAGGAATGCAAGGCTGGTTCAATATATGTAAGTCAATCAATGTCCTTCACCACATCAATAAAAGCAAAGCCAAAAACCACATAATATCTCTATAGATGCAGAGAAAGACTTTGAAAAAATTTCAACACCCATTCATGCTCAAAACTCTACAAAAAATGGGAAGAGATGTGAAAATCCTCAAGATAGTGGAATCCATATATAGCAAACTTAGAGCCAGCATCATACTCAATAGATAGAAGCTGAAAGCATTCCCCCTCAGATCAGGGACTAGACTGGGCTGTCCACTGTCACGATTACACTTCAACATACTATTGGAAGTTCTTGCCATAGCAATCAGGCAAGAGAAAGAAATCGAAGGAATACAGATTGGAAGGGAAAAAGTCAAGCTCTCACCATTTGCAGATGATATGATAGAATATGTAGAAAAACCTAAAGAATCCATCAGAAAACTATTGGAAGTTATTAGGCAATATAGCAAGGTGTCAGGCTACAAAATCAGTGTACAAAAATCAGTGGCATTTCTTTATGCAAACACTAAATCTGAAGAAGACATCCAGAAATCACTCCCATTCACCATTGCAGCAAAATCAATCAAATACCTAGGAATAAAGTTGACCAAAGAAGTGAAAGACTTGTATGCTGAAAACTATGAGTTGCTACTCAAGGAAATAGAAACTGATACCAAGAAATGGAAAGACACCCCATGCTCATGGATTGGAAGTATAAATATCATCAAAATGAATACTCTCCCCAAAGGCATATACAAATTTAATGCAATACCATCAAACTTCCAGCAAGCTTCTTTAAGAGAATAGAACAAACACTGCAATCATTTATCTGGAACCAGAAAACACCTAGAATTGCCAAAACAATCTTGAGGAAAATAAATAGAAATGGAGGCATCATACTCCCAGATCTCAAACTATATTATAAAGCTATCATCATCAAAACAGCATGGTACTAGAACAAAAATGGGCACACAGACCAGTGTAACATAACTGAAAGCCCAAAAATAAATCCCCACACCTATGGACATCGAATCTTTAATAAGGGAGCCCAAAGTATTAAATGGAAGAAGGAGACTCTTTTCAATAAATGGTGCTGGGAAAACTGGGTTGTAACATGCAGAAGAATGAAATTGAACCATTTTATCTTGCCAGAAAAAAAATCAACTCCAAATGGATCAAAGACCTGGATGTTAGACCAAAAACAATCTAATACTTAGAGGACAACATTGGTAAAACATTTTCCCACCTACTCCTCAAGGACATCTTTGATGAAATAAACCCAATTGTAAGAAAGACTAAAGCAGAAACAAACCAATGGGACTACATCAAAATGAAAAGCTTCTGCACATCCAAAGAAACTATTAAACAAACAAAGAGACCCCTCACAGAATGGGAGAAGATCTTCACATGCCATACATCTGACAAAAATCTAATCACCAAAATATATAAAGAGCTCAGCAAACTTAGCACCAAAGAAAGCAAATGACCCCATCCAAAAACGGGCAGAGGATATGAACAAAACATTTACCTCAGAGGAGATACAAAAGGCTAAAAAACATATGAAAAACTGCTCCAGGTCACTGATTGTCAGAGAAATGCAAATTAAGACAACATTGAGATACCATCTCACTCATATAAGAATGGCATACAGCAGCAACAAATGCTGCAGAGGTTGTGGGGACAGAGGAATCCTTTTGCATTGCTAGTGGGAATGTATATTGGCCCAGCCTCTGTGGAGATCAGTCTGGAAATTCTCACAAGGCTAGACATGGACCTTATATATGACTCAGTAATTCCTCTCCTTGGGTTATACCCCAAGGACTCCATAACACCCAACCAAAAAGAGGTGTGTACTCCTATGTTCGTAGCAGCACAATTCATAATAGCTAAAACCTGGAAGCAACCCAGGTGCCCAACAACAGATGAGTGGCTGAGAAAGCTGTGGTATATATACAAAATGGAATACTATACACCAATCAAGAACAATGAACCCACCTTCTCTAACCCATCTTGGAAGAGCTAGAAGGAATTATGTTAAGTGAGCTAAGTCAGAAATATAAATTTGAGTATGGGATGATCCCACTCATCAACAGAAGTTGAGAAAGAAGATCTGAAAGGGGAACTAAAAGCAGGATCTGACTAAATTGAAAGTAGGGCACCAAAGTAAAAACCCTGTGGTGAGGGGTAGACATGTGGCTTCCTGGGCTGGTGAGGGGTGGGGGTGGGTTAGTGGGATGGGACACAGTCTTTTGGTGGTGATAATGGTGTTTATGTACACTCCTAGTAAAGTGTAGTCATATAAATCACTAGTTAATTAATATGGGAGGGGAAAATTATTTGTATGTCTCAAAAATTTTAAGACACAGACTGAGTCTTTCTAATATATAGGCTATGTATTTTATATGCAGACTCTCTCAAAAGCCTAGACCAAGCAGATCAGAAGCAACCAGTGGCACAGTTATATACAAGATACTGGGCACTAACAGCAAACCCTAACAAAAGTACTTTTCAAAGTTAACCCAATTACCAAATAATGTGATGATAACAATAACTATCCATTGTCTTGTTGAACCCTAAGACAGCAGGAACCTCACATCTCCACTATATAGCCTATATTTCTCCCAGTCCTGGAACCTTAGGGTAGGGCCCACTTTCCTGCATGCCTCTGCCAATCCATATCAAATAATATTGCATCAGCCGATCGCAACCTAATCAATGCAACGATTGCCACCTCAACATGCTTCAGCTCAGACTGTGTCCAGAGACTTCACATGTGGAATGACAACCCTTCAGCCTCATTACTGTGGTGAAACCTTTGCTTTCATAGCATTCTCTAATTCCATCCCAGGTGGATCACTTTCTAACAAAGTTCCAAAACCTAGATATACACCAGGTTCTGTGAGAGAGAGCATATCTTCACACGTATCCATAAACAAGTGCAAATTATATACCTGAAAGCAGAAGTACACTAGAGTTTGTAGTGAGCACCCCCCCAACACTTCTCCACTATTCCAACCTTTGGGTCCATGATTGCTCAACAATTTGTTTGGCTTTGTATGTTAACTCTCTTTTCAGCCACCAGGTTCCAGATGCCATCAGGATGCCGGCCAGGCTTCCCTGGACTGAAGACCCCACTAATTTGTCCTGGAGCTCCACTTCCCCAGAGACCCACCCTACTAGGGAAAGAGAGAGGAAGACTAGGGGTATGGACCGACCAGTCAACGTCCATGTTCAGCGGGGAACAATTACAGAAGCCAGACCTCCCACCTTCTGCAACCCACAAGGACCCTAGGTCCATGCTCCCAGAGGGATAGAGAATGGGAAAGCTGTTGGGGAGGGGATGGGATATGGAGATTGGGTGGTGGGAATTGTGTGGTGTTGTACCCTCCTACCCTTTGATTTTGTTAATTTTTCCTTTCTTAAATAAAAAAGAAATTTAAAAAAACTTGCCAAGAAACAAAGACTTAAAAATAGTTGTAAGAACATGTGTATTTTCTCCTTTTTTTAAGTTTCTTGACAGTATAAAAAAATTAAACTATTTTTTCCAGAGACAGGTCGCAGCACAAAAGCTTCCTACACTTTGGTAGGCATGAGATGGACTCAAATCTGTGTTACTCACATGACAAAGTAATACACTATTCAAGTGAGTATTTCACCAGTTCTCATTTCTATTTTTCTCTGTACTCAGTTTATATGCTATTGACTATAATCTCAATATGTAGCTACTATGAAACCAGAAAATATACTTGTTCTTTGGATACCTACCTGCAGAATTCTCACTCCAAGATAAAAATAAATAGCCAATATCTCTTCAGAAAGATATCAACTAATATAAATTACACTTTAGTAAGACTATAAATTATTCATCACCAACATCTAATCAACTTCAACTACTCTGGTAATTTTTTTTCCTTTTTGTTGCCCTTATTGTTTTTATTTTTTAGTAGATATTATTGTTGTTGTTATTGATATATTCATTGTTGGTTACGGCAGAGAGTAATGGAGAGAGCAGGGGAAGACAGAGGTGGAGAGAAAGACACCTTCAGACCTGTTTCACTGCTTGTGGCATGGCTCCACTGCAGGTGGGGATCCAGGGGCTGAAACTGGATCCTTAAGGTCCTTGTGCTTTGCACCATGTGTGCCTAAGCTGCTGTGCTACCTCTGGGCTCCCCTTGTTTTTGCCTCCAGGGTTATTGCTGGGGCTCAGTGCCTGCACTACAAATCCACTGCTCCCGGAGGCCATTTTTTTCCCATTTTGTTGTCCTTGTTGTTGCCCTTGTTGTTCTCGTTATTGCTATTGTTTCCACTGATGTTGTTGTTGTTGAATAGGACAGAGAGAAATTGAGAGAGGAGGGGAGACAGAGAGGGGGAGAGAAAGACACCTGCAGATCTGCTTCATCACTTGTGAAGTGACTTCCCCTGGGACTTGTATCGGGATCCTTACACAGATCCTTGTGCTTTGCACCATGTGCACTTAACCCTTTGTGCTACCATCCAACCCCCTATTCTGGTCATTTTAATGACTTTATCCCCAGTTGTTTATCTTGTATCTTACTATGTTAATTTCTAAATTGTTAAAACTAACTTCAAATATGGAATCTTACATTCTCACTTTAAACAATGTATTTGTGAGATAAAATGCAAGTCATTTGATAGGTACTGTCTCAATTTGACACTATTCCTATAAACCAAAGTTTACAGAACAGCATAGTAATTAAGGAGATTAGCTTAGAAGCCAGATCTCCTTTGTATGAAGCCTAGATTTCTCACTTAATAGCTGTATGATTTTGAGAATATCATTTAAACTCTCAGTGATTTTTAAAAGAACAATTGATTTCTTTCTCAATCATAACGTGTACTGATTTATTGTTGGATTGAAATAAAGCAAGATATGGAAGGAAGACGAAGGTAGAGAAGTAAAGGGGATTGATACCTCCAGCATTGCTTTATTGTTCAGAAAGCTTCCCCCTGCAGGTGACTGTTAGGGGCTTTTCATCCCAGGTCCTTGAGCATTATAACAGTATGCTTTACCAGGTACACCACCTAGCCCTCAAAATCTTAGGAATTTTATGCCCAAATATAAAAAAAATTACAAAAAAATGGAAAAAATCTGAACAATGGTGATTAAATATCGTTATTATCTTATTAAAAAGCTATAAGAGGGGGCTGGGCAGTAGCACATGGGTTAAGTGAACATGGTGTGAAGCACAAATACCAGAGTAAGGAACCCCATTCAAGCCCTTGGCTCCCCACCAGCAGGGGGGGTAGCTCCACAAGCAGTGAAGCAGGTCTGCATGTGTCTATCTTTCTCTCCCCCTGTCTTCTCCTCCTCTCTTAATTTCTCTCTGTCTTATCCAACTTCAACGGCATCAATAACAACAACAATAAACAAAAGGGAAGAAATAGCCTCCAGGAGCAGTGGATTCATAGTGCAGGCACTGAACCCCAGCAATCAGGCTGGAGGCAAAAAAAAAAAAAGGGGGGGAGGGAGTCAGGCCATTAAGAGCACATAGTACTAAGTGCAGTGATTCAAGTTTTGAGCCCCCAGATCCCCACCTGCAGGGGGAGGAGGATGCTTCATGACTATTGAAGCTGAAGGGTAGATGTCTATATTTTTCTCTACCTCTGTATCTCTTCCTCCTCCTCCTCTCTCAATTTCTCTTTGTCCTGTCCAGTAAGAAAATAAATGGGAAAAAATGGCTTCCAGGAGCAGTGGATTCATAGTATTGGCACAAAGCGCCAGGGATAATCCTGGAGGCAAAAAGAAAAGTTATAACAAGAATGACTACATTTATATAATCTAGAATCAAAAGAGAATCATTAAGTGTATTTTTCTTCAGGTAAAGTTAAGTCTTCTGATTGTTATCAAGAATTTTTGTGAGAATGGAAATAAATATAGCAATGTTGAATATTGTACTTCACATCCCTACAATATTTTTCAAGAAGAATTACACAATGTAGTGGCTTAATTGTAATTTTGTAGTTGTAGATGTTGCTGCCTCCGGTGTTATTGCTTGGGCTTAGGTTAGTTTTTTATTGTTATTAAACTACATTGTTCCTTCTTATATGTTTCATATCAATTGCTTGTAAAATATCTTTTCCTGATTACTAGCTTGCCTATATATCCTTGTGCAGTTTGTTCTTGATATGGAAAAACTTATTAGTTTGATATAGTTACATTTATTTAACTTTGTTTTCATTCCACTTGTTCATGGGGTTAAATCATCAGCTATTTTATGCTCTGTATCCATAATGTTTCTTCTATGTATTTTATAATTTCAGGTATAGTATCTAGGCCTTTGATTCATTTTGAACTAATATAGATGTGTAGCATTAAGTGGTGTTTTAATTCTCTTTTTCTATATCTGACTGTCCAGTTTTCACAGATCACTTGTTGAAGAGCCCTTCTTTTGCCCCACCAAGTACTTTTGACCTCTTCATATGTGTTATGTATCCACAGTTTTTCCTGGTCCTTCTATTTTGTTTCATGTGTCTAAGTGTCATGCTTTGTTGAATTTTCACATTATCTAATTATGATTGCTTTGCAATATAAACTAAAGTTGAAAAGTGTGATACCTTCACACTTTTTTTTTCTTTTTTAGTAGTTCCTTAGCTATTTGTAGTGACTTGTGGTTCCATATAAATATTTACTAGTTCTTATAGCTGAACAGAGTTTTGAATTTTTTCCTTCTTTTCAATCCCCCCTTTTTTTTGCTAGACAGTAAGAGATTGAGAGAGACAGAAAGGAAAAAAGAAATCTGAAACACTGCTCCACTGCTTGTGAAGCTTCCCTTTTGCAGGTGTTAAAAAAGGCTAGCAACCAGGTCTTTGCAAATGGTACAGTATATTTTCTACTAAGTGTACCACCACCTAGACCCACTAAGTGAACCAACATTCAGTCATGCATTTGGACAGTTTACAAAGCATTTCTCCCCATATAATTACCCTTCCATCCTTCCTTCTTCATATACATATATACTATTTCTTTTTATTTCTGCCAAGACCTAACTGGTGAATTTATTTCTCTCTTCCTTTCCAGATGGATGGTGGATGACAGAGAGAAGGATATAATGTTGTGCTGCCATGCGGAGGAGAGAGAGAGGAGATCCGGAACCGAGAGGGAACACAATTCTTTATTCGTGTGAGCACCACAGAGTTGGGTGAGAGCGCAGTATTCAGGCCATGTGGAGCTAGCCAAAATGGCTGCCTCACGCAGCAAGCTTCCCTGCATCTAATCACCAAAGTGAAAAGTGGGCAAGAGAACGAGGGCAGAAGAAGAAGGGCATTATAGGGCAAAAACAGGGAGTGACAAGCTGGGACAGGATTGGTTGGGAAGGGCACTTCGAGAATATCATATTAACTCTCGCGGGAACTGGCACTAGCCTGACAGAATTCTGGAGGAGTGCTTATGGAGTAGCAGCAGAGTTGTTTTGCTCTCCCCAGTCAATTAGAAAAAGCAACAAAAATCTCCTGAAAACTCAACAAAAATAGGACCAGGATTTCTTTGTGGATATAAATGGATTAAGGATAGATTCCATGGACTAAAAGATTACACTAAGTGATAACTGTCTCCAAACTGGGAAATTGACAGATGAGGAACACCACTTCTGGGTCTGAGTTAAAGAAACAACTATTTAAAGAGAAAGAAATGAGAAGGAAGGAAGAAATGAAGGAAGGAAAGACAGAAACTTCCCATCCCAAAAGTAATAAATGCACATTCTTCTCAAGTACAAATGAAACATTTACAAGGATTGGCCATATGCTAGGCTACAAAGGCAGTCCAACAAATATGTAAATATTAAAATTATAAAGTGCATCCTCAGACCATGAGGGCATAAAACTAGAAATCAAACAAAAAAGAAAAGAAATTACCACAAAGCCTGGAGAATAGACAATATGCCACTGAACAATAAATTGTTAATTTAAGAGATTAACTCCACATAATTCGCATCACTAGAACTCCATATCTGATCCTATTCCCTGATAGCTTTCCTGTTATTTATCCCTCTGGGAATATGGACCCAAGGTCATTATGGGGTGCAGAAGTTGGAATGTCTGGCTTCTATAATTGCTTAGCCACTTAACATGGGCATTGGCAGTTTGATCCAAATTCCCAACCTGTCTTTATCTTTCCCTAGTGGGTTGGGGCTTTTGAGAATCAGGGCTCCAGGACACATTGCTAGGGTTTTCTGCTCAGGGAAATCTGGTTGGCGTCATGTTAGCATCTGAAACCTGGTGGCTGAAAAAATAGTTAACATATAAACCAAACAAACTATTGACTAATCATGAACCTAAAGGATGGAATATTGCAGATGAAGAGATGGGGGGAAATCTCCATTTTGTAGATAATTAGTAGTCCTATTTTAGTTATATTTCAAAGGACCATGACTATATAGTTTTTTTTTTTTTTTTTTTTTTTTTTATCCCTCAGCCTGACATATGATATGCAGATGGATCCAAGTTATTGTCTAAGGAGATAATGACATGACTGGAAAAAGGACCAGAAAGCTGGATCAGGGAAGAAAGTGGCTCCCAAATATGGGAAAGGTGAATAAATATTGTTGACTATAAACCTCAATGACTTGATCTAATCTGGGGCTCATATTCAGTTTAGGAGCCTATGTGCCTTCTGCATCCCTGTAGATCTGAGCTCACATTATGTGGTCATGAGTAAGAATGTTCCAAGCTTCCCCAACTTCAGGACCCATCTTCTTCAGGTGGGATATAGAGTATGTTGTCCAGCCTCCATTCAGAGGATGGAGTATTCTCAGCTGTTGTTGATCCACGTTGAGGGCAAGGTCCTATGAAGGCCCACAAAGGGGTCTATTGTATTGTTCCTGAGAAAGATGACTGATAATAATAGGGAGAGGGATTTATTAGAGGTCTAGACCCATCATGCCTGTTTGGGAATCTCTGAACTCCCTGACTAAGGTCCCAGCTGATGGGGTGGCCTGATAGTGACTAAAGATTCATTGATAAAGTATGCCAGTCTCTTGCCCTTATTCAGCTTTTGCAGTTCTTACTTTGATACAGTTAGGAGTGAGTGAGGGAAGTATAATAGGAAGTAGGTGAGGAGGTTATCTAAGTCTAAGTAGACACTATTTCATTAGGAACTTTATGGTGTCTTTTAAGTCTTTCTACTTGCTTGCTGCATAAACTGACTCACTACACAGACTATTGTGCACTTTTGCATTTAGGTATATATTTTGCCTTAAATTATGAATGCATGTGAATATATGCTGTTTCTCATGGGACCCAGTCTATTATACAGGTTTTGGTACTTTGTTAGGAAATGAACCACCTGAAATGGAATTAGAGAATCCTATGAAAGGATAGGTCTCAATGGAGTAATGAGGCTGAAGGGTTGACATTACATGCCTGATGTCTCTGGACACTGTCTGAAGTGAAGCATGCTGAGGCAGTACTCATTGTGTTGATTAGGTTGTTATCAGCAGATGCAATATCATTTGCGTTGAATTGAGAGAAGCATGCAGGAAAGTGAACTCCACCCTAGAGGTTCCAGGACTGGGGGAAATATAGGCTCTTTAAAGGAAGTGGGAGGTTCCTGCTGTCATAGGGTTTAAGAAAGCAATAGATAGTTATTGCTATAATAAAATTAATTGGCAATTGAGTTAACTTTGGAAATTCCTTTGTTAGGATTTTCTGTATCATACACAACATCACCATAATTAATGTCCTTTGACATTATTTGTATATAGCAGTGTCTTATAGAATATCACCACTGGTTGCTTCTGTTCTCCTGGTGTAAAGTTTTAGGAAAGTCATCATATCAAAGACTCAGGGTATGGTCTGTGCATTAAAATGTTTGGGACACTCAATCATTTTCCCCTTCTCATATTAATTAAATAGTGATTTATATGACTACTAATTTATAGGAATGTTTATAAACACCATTCCCACCACCAAAGTAATGTCCAATCCCCCCAGTGAAGCCAAACATTTACCTTCACCTTCCATCTAGAAATCTTTACTTTATTGAACTGGTAATGCTGCCAAAAGCAATTTATAGATTCAATGCAGTCCCTCTTAAATCCCAATGATAGTTTTAGAGGAAATTGCACAGATTATTCAAAAGTTCCTGTGGAACTTAAAAAAAATTGCGGGGGTCAGGTGGTAACAAAGTGGGTTAAGTACACATGGTGCAAAGTGAAATGACCATCTTAAGGACCCTGGTTCGAGCCCCCAGCTCCCTACATGCAGGGAATCCCTTCACAGGCAGTGAAGCAGATCTGCAGGTGTCTGTCTTTCTCTCCCCTTCTCTGTCTTCGCCTCCTCTCTCCATTTCTCTCTGTCCTATCCATCAACGAATGACATCAACAACAACAATAATAACCACAACAAGGCTACAACAACAAGGGCAACAAAAGAGAGAAAAATGGCCTCCAGGAGCAGTGGATTCATGGTGCAAGCACTGAGCCCCAGAAATAGCCCTGGAGGCAAAAAAAAAAAAGTGCTAATAGTGAGATGTGTGTGGATGGTGGATCCAAGATGGGGATCTGGAGGCAGCTGCTGGCCTGGTGTGAGCTCTGACAACAACTGTTAGAAAGGATAGGATACCTGGCCATCAGCAGGGCAGTGAATAAAGGGTCCTAAGTGTGACACCAAGGAGGTGACTATAGGTCAATTTGGGTTAGAAAACAGATAAAAAAGAAAGGAAATTTTTTTTATTACTTCTGAAGTGCAGCCCTCTCCCCCACCCTATAACCAGACCCACAGGGCTGGAGAGCTGCTACTAGCAGGCTCCCCGCTGAGATCTTTTTTTTTTTTTTTTTACCAAGATTCCTGGCTCACCAGGGGTGTGATTCCAATCCTTTCCTTTCTGATTCCCATAGCTCTTTTTTTTTTCTTTCTAAGTGGCTCAAGCTCTATTGGAGTGACAATATATCTGACCAATCAGAGCCTCACCCCGCCTGGGAAAGACTTCCTGGAGGTTTTGTTTGTTTTTGTTTTTTTTTTAACTGTTGGCAGTCTTTGGTCAGGATGCCTGACCCAATCTGAACTCCACTCCATCAGGACCCAGAGAGAAAGAAGGAAAAAAGGAGTGACATTTGGATGTAGACATATGGTCAAAAGAGGCTTGGTGGGAAGAGAGTATTGGACCTGGAAGAAAAAGAGGACAATTACGTAAAAATGTAGACAGATAATTGTAAAGATGATGATTTGCCAGTGTCTACAACCTCGGGAATTGTGGTGACCTGCAGTGGAGAGACTGGGGATTCAGAACTCTGGTGATGGGCATGGTGTGGAATTATACCCCTGTTTACATGTAATTTTGTAAGTCAGTGTTAAATAACTAATAAAATTTTTAAAAATCTCAAAAAAAAGCCACCTGACTTCACTTTCTACATTTGAAAACTTCAAGTCATAAACTTAAACAAAAGAGAAATCTAGATAAATAGACATATTATAGGTAGATAGATGATAGATAGATAGATAGATAGATAGATAGACAGACAGATAGATTTGAGTAAATCAGGGTATGGTTAAGATTTGAGATTAATTATCTTACCTTTTTTCCCCATTGACCAATGATTTTCTCTTTTTCTCCATTCTCTATTTGTCTTTCCTTTTCTTCCTTTCCTTCTTTTTTTTATTTCTTTCTTCCTCTTTATTCCTTTCTTTCTTAACCAGAACACAGCTCAGCTCTCATTTATAGTGGAGTAGGGAATCTCTTTTTCTTTTTAATAAAGCTATATTTTTGTTTTCCTTTAAAAAAAAAGTGAAACGAAAAGTCCCAGATAAAGAAAAAAAGCCCACTATGGTTAGTGGATTTTCATTCATTTCCACATCCCAGTAAAACTAGAATGATACCAATCTGGTTGTATCTTTCCTTTTGTATTTACTAGTCCTTTGAGGAATGTATCCAGTCCACACACTTTCTTTCTTTCCTTTGTACCTGTGCATACCTGACTTAGTACACTATGTAGCCAATTGAAACACAGCTTTTCCAAGACCACCCTGGAACCAGTCACTCACATTGCAACCAGTCTGAAGGAAATATAAGTGGCCTTCAATCAATGCAGGCAGTCAGGTATAGTATGAATCTCCTTGCCCTCCATGCAAACTCAGTATCATTTTTTGGTTATTTGGAGTTGTAACATTTGGAGCTGCACCAGAGCTGCACCTCAGATATTTTCAAAAGAAAGGAAAAAAATGAATTTTAGGAGACATTTTATGGACTTTGAATGCTAGGTTCCCCCTTTTTTTCCAGATACCAAAAAATCACTTTTATTAATATGAGTCATATCTTGTAAGGCAATATTTAAAGAGCTAATTCATAAGGTTAATATAAGATCACATTATTTTATATATTCTGAAGGACAGGGTGGGGAAGGAGCTACTAGAATTGAAACAGTTTTTCTTTTTTAAAAGTTTTTTAAAATCTTTTAAAAATTATTTTGATATATTTATTGAATAGACAGGTAGAAATCACGAGGGAAGGGGGTGATAGAGAGGGAGAGAGACAGAGAGACACCCGCATCCCTGCTTCACCACTTGTGAAGATTTTCCCCTGCAGGTGGGGATGACAGGATCTAACCTGCGTCATTGTACATTCTAACATGTGTGCTCAACCGGGTGAGCCACCATCTGGCCCCAAAACAGTTTTTTTTTCTTTTTAGAACATTTATTAATGCACCTGTTATGGGAAAAACTGTGTTTCAGCTCTGAGTGTTACAGCTCAAATGTAGCCATAGAAGGAGACTAAAGCTTCATGGCAGGTAGAGAGTTACATTTATTTCTTGTCAAATGCTTCAGTTGGTTCCTACTAGGCCTGAACAACTTTCTGCCTGAGCACATAGCCTTTTAATCTTTTTCAAACTGGGTGCAGCACAGCATATTGATTACAAACAGGGTCCACCGTGATTTCCACTTATGGCACTGGAATGCAGAAGTGAGAGTTCACTTAAAGATTGTAAGATATATTATTGGGGTGTCTGGCTGGGTGATCTCCAGGGTACAGGTAACAGACCGGTTCTTTCTAGAGTAAAGACACCGGTTAGCCCTGCAGCGTGCTCAGAACTCGTTTATTAGCAGGTGGACATGAGTTAAATAGAAAACCAAACAAAGGGAATTATTATTGATATATGTCAGAAATTACAGGTTTCTTAAAGGTCGGCTTGACCCTATGGTAGGGGGCTGGTATGACAAGAATTGATGCAGATACATAAAGGTCAAGATGATTAGTCTCCTGATGCAGGCATTTAATTACCCAAAGGTGTTTGAGGAGAGGAGAGGGGTTGAACCAGTTAAGGCAAGACAGAGATAAGATAAGCAAGGTTTGATGCAAATTGAGGACATCAAAGAGCACTGCCAGGAGTGTGTTATAAGGTGTGTTCTCCTCTGTGAACTTTGAGTAAGTGAATCTTAAGATAGGCGGCCATGTGGCCTGCAGTTAATGGAGGGAAGTATTGGGGTTTCTGTGGGCTTGAGAGACTAACAAGGCAAGCTTAGTCTGGGAGACTTTTTCCCTCTTGGCTCACCTCTATGATGAGAGAGACACTTACCAGCGGGATATCTATCCAGACCTCCATCCAAGGATTGGAGAGCTCCCCTATGCTCTACCAAGCTATCACATAGTCCCAACAATATATATATATATAATGTTTAATACATGGAGGGCCAAAGAATAGAATTAGAGCCAACAAGAATAAGAACCCCAGGATGAGAGAAAGGTGGTATGCCCATTTAGGCATAAATGTTCCTAGGAGACTAGGACTCCTACAATCTTTGATTGGGCTATTACCATAAAGGTAGGTTTGAAAAATATTTAGGAGGATGACAGTAGAGTATGGGACTTGAAAACCCAATCAGGGCAGAGAGTGGCTCCTATATTGAAAGAAAACACACACACACGCACACACACACGCACACACACACACACACACACACACACACACACACACACACACTTAACTCTGTAAAACATCTGTGGTGATCCCAGCAGGAGTTTGGGACTATTAGCATACAGATGACCTCACCCTGAGGAGGTGCTTCAGAGAAGGGAATGTATAAAAGCAAGGGACTTTGAGCACATGAGCCTCTTTGGCTGGCTGCTGCTTCTGGTCAGGTACGCCATGTTCACTTCTCCTGGGAACTGAACACATGTGACTCTGCTATATGGTAAACTTTTAGACCCCTCTACAGCCATGAGCAAGCTTTACCAGAGCTTATAATTGTTTATCTTATGGGACAAAACTTTGATAACCATATTCAGACTTTATAGACCTAGCATACATTTAACCCTTGATGATAATTGCTTAGTTGTTTGCCTTTTACCTGTTTCACCTTAATAAACTGTGTATTGATTAAACCAGTTCCCAGTTCCTGCTGTGAATTGTGAATTCTTCTATATGAACCACAAGCAGCCCCAACCCCCATACCTCTTTGTAAGTTAATTTACAACAGACATTAATCTTACAGGAGGCCCATGTCTATTAGTATATAGCAAGGAGTCTGCATGACCTCTGAGTCAGTTTAAGTCCTTGTCAATTTAAGCTCACATGTTGTGGTCTCAGCCGGGCTGCCCAGGTTGCAGGACCAGCCTCCCTTAAGTGGTAGAGCAGAGTGACCCAGATTCCCTTCAGAGAGTGGGACACTCCTATCCTGTGTTACTTTTCAGTAAAGTGGCTGAAACAGTTGATGAGGACACACCTCACAGAAGTGACCAATGGCAGACAGGTTTAGGGCCACTGGGAAATTTTGAAATTCCATGATTAGGACTACAGGTGATTAAGTGACTTGGCATTAACCAAAATAACTATGACTAGGTAAAGCCCTTCTTCTGTCACCATCCAGTTTTTCAGTCCCTCCTCAATCTAGTACACTTAAATGTTCTCCCAGTTAAAGGCCTAGAAGACCATTTTTTATACAATAACCAAATAACCATTACACATTCTTTTGGAAGTAAGTCTTAGTTGGTATATTTATAGAGTCCATCCTTGGGTAAAGAAAGAAATACACATAAATTTTCATAGAAGTCCATGCTAATCTAAAGTATTTTAACATTAACTTGTTGGCAATTATAAAAAGTTTACCTTAGGGAAAACAATAGTCCTTTGCCTGGTGTACATCTGTCAGAAAACATTTAGCTAACTGTCAAGTTTTATGCTAAATGTTAGCAGAGGGTGACCATGCTAAAATCAGATATTAAAATCAGAATAGTATAGATCTAGTTGAGAAATAAAGAGCAGGATGAAAGAAGTAAGGGTAGAATAAAATATATTTAAATATAAGTAATAAATATTTAGGTGAATAAATTTACAGCACCATCATTAGGCTGCTAAGCTTATTAGGGTTGAGTAGTTATAGAGGACCACTAATGACATAATTGTTCATAGTTTATAAAAAGGGTAGTACTCACCCATGAAAACATTACTTGAAAGTACACAAGCCAAAATTGGACTGGATATGAGGACCCTTAAGAAATATCTCACTGGACAAAGGATGAAAGACTAGCTCCCCAGGAGATTGTTAGCAGCAATAGCTATAGCAGCATGGCTTGGCAGCACAGACAGTAATCATTCAGATTGAGGCCCGCCTCAATCGCTATCGAACAGGCCATGGCCAGTGCGCCGCTATGTTCCATCGCTGGGGAGCCAGAGACGACCCGAACTGCCCCTGCAGCTACAGACAGACTATGACCCACATAGTCAATGACTGCCACCTCTCCATATTCAAAGGAGGTCTCGAAACTTTACATCAGGCTCAACCTGACGCTGTTGACTGGCTACGGAAGAAG
Source organism: Erinaceus europaeus (assembly GCF_950295315.1). Classification (NCBI taxonomy): domain Eukaryota; kingdom Metazoa; phylum Chordata; class Mammalia; order Eulipotyphla; family Erinaceidae; genus Erinaceus; species Erinaceus europaeus. The sequence goes on from NC_080185.1 coordinate 65,748,855, forward strand.
GGCAAATGCTAGAAGAAGAATTCAGTTGTGACCAAAAAAAAAAAAAGTACAAGTCCTAGAGATATGAGGGCCAGGAAAAATAAGGACTTTAACCAAGTTAGGAGGTCACTTACATTTGATAACTCAATGGCTAGAATTATACAATTTTAGAATATCCTTATTAATAAGCAGGTGTGTCAATATTTATGATACTGATAAGATAAAATAATTATTCTCTTAAGTATTATAAGTTTAGCATGCTTAAATATTTTAAGCCCAACATTAGAACTTAATCATTATACATACTTAAAATTTCAAACTAAATAATTTATACTTAATTTACTGCAAGAATTTTATTTATTTATTATAAAATGCAAACACTGATGAGACCATAGGATAAGAGGGGTACAATTCCCACCACCAGACTCCCTATCTCATCTCATCCCCTCCCCTGACAACTTTCTTATTCTTTTTTTTTTTACATTTTTTCTTATAAGAAGAAAATATTAACTAAACCATAGGATAAGAGGCGTACAAATTCACATAATTCCCACCATCAGAACTCTGTATCCCCTCCCCTCCCCTGACAGCTTTCCTATTCTTTATCCCTCTGGGAGTATGGACCCAGGGTCATTATGGGGTACAGAAAGTAGAAAGTCTGGCTTCTGTAATTGCTTCCACGCTGAACATGGGTGTTGACAGGTCGACCCATACTCCAAACATCTCTCTATTTCCATAGTGGGCCAGGGCTCTGGGGAAGAAGGCTTCAGGACATATTGGTGGTGTTATCTGTCTAGAGAAGTTAGGTTGACATCATGATATTATTTGGAACCTGGTGGCTGAAAAAAGAGTTAACATGTAAAACCAAACAAATTGTTGACTAATCATGAACCGGAAGGCTGGAATATTGCAGATGAAGATTTGGGCACTCTGTTTTTGAAATAGCTAGCAGGTCTATTTCAGGGATATTCCAATGGACCCATGATTTTATTAGTTTTGGCCTGAGCCTGACATCTGATAAGCAGGTGAACCCAAATTATTGTCTGGAGAGATGATGTCATGGCTGGAAAGAGGTCTAGAAAGCTATATCAGGGAAGAAAGTAACTCCCAAATATGGGAAAAGGGCATAAATATTGTTGACTGTAAACCCCATTGATTTGACATGATCTGGGGCCCAGATTCAGCTTAGGAGCCTATGTGACCTCTGCCTCCCTGTAGATCCAAGCTCATGTTCTGTGGTCATAGGTAGGAACATTTCAAGCTTCCTCAATTTTAGGACCCATCTTCCTCAGGTGGAACACAGAGTATGTTGTCCAGCCTCCCTTCTTAGAATGGAACATTCTCTGCCATTGTTGATACACATTGAGATTCATCGTTACAATATGTCAGTCTCTTGCCCTTATTCAGCTTTCATAGTCCTTACTTTGATAGGATTAGCTTTGGAGTGAGTGAGGAAAGTGTAATAAGAAGTAGGTGAGGAGGGTATACAAGTCTAAGTAGAAATTATCTCATTAGGTATTTTATGGTGTCTTTTTAGGTCTTTCTACTTGCTTGTTTCCTTTATTGACTCATGTCAAGCTATTGTGCAATTTTGTTTTAAGGTATATATTTTGCCCTAATTTATTTTTATTTTTTAATTAATTTATTTATTTTAAAAAGGAGACATTAACAAAACCATAGGACAAGAGGGGTACAACTCCACACAAATCCCACAAACAGATCTCCATATCTCATCCCATCCCTTGATCCTTTCCTATTTTTTATCCCTCTGGGAGTATGGACCCAAGGTCATTCTGGGATGCAGAAGGTGAGTGTCTGGCTTTTGTAATGGCTTCCCCACTGAACATGGGTGTTGACTGGTCAATCCATACTCCCAGCCTGCCTCTCTATTTTCCTAGTAGGGTGGGGTTCTGGGGAAGCAGAACTGCAGGACATATTGGTGGGGTTGTCTGTCCAGGGAAGTCTGGTTGGCATCATGGTAGCATCTGGAACCTGGTGGCTGAAAAGAGAGTTAACATACAAAACCAAACAAATTGTTGATCAATCATAAACGTAAAGGATGGAATACTGCAGATGAAGTGTTGTGGGGGGGTCCTCCATTTTGTAGATAGCTAACAGGCATATTTTAGTTATATTTCAAAATGCCTGTAGCTATATTAGTTTTTTTTTTCTCTGAGCCTGAAATCTGATATGCAGGTGGATCCAAGTTATTGTCTGAGGAGGTGATGTCATGGCTAGAAAAGGGACAGAAGGCTGGATCAGGGAAGAGAGTAGCTCCCTAATATGGGAATGGGGTATAAATATTGTTGACTGTAAACTACATTCATCTGATGTGTGCTGGGGCCCATATTCAGCTTAGCAGCCTATGTGACCTCTGCATCCCTGTAGATCTGAGGTCACAATCTGTGGTCATCAGTAGGAACAGTCCAAGCTGCCCTAATATTGACCCATCTTTCTCTGGTGTAGCATAGAGTATGTTGTCCATCCTCCCTTCAGAGGATGGAACATTCTCTACCATTGTTGATCCAAGTTGACGGCAAGGTCCTATGGGGGCCCATAAAAGTGTCTTTTTTGTTGTTCTTGATAGAGATGACCTGTAGCAAAGGAGACAGGTATTTATTAGAGGTATAGGCCCATCATGTCTGTTTGAGAATCTCAGGACTCCCCGACTAGGGCCCCAGCTGATGGGGTGACCTTATAGTGGCTAAAGAGTCAACATTAAAGTATTCCAATCTCTTGCCCTTATTCAGCTTTTGCAGTCCTTGATTTGCTAAGGTTAGCTTTGGAGTGAGTAAGACAACTGTAATAGGAAGTAAGAACTGTAATAGGTGAGGAGGGTATCCAAGTCTAATTAGATACCATTTCATTAGGAACTGTATACTGACTCACTGCAGACTACTGTGTACTTTTGCTTTCAGGTATATATTTTGCCTTAGTTTATAGATACGTGCAAAGATATACTCTATCTCATGTGACCTTGTCTATATCTAGGTTTTGAGACTATATTAGGAAGTGAAGCACCTGGAGTGGAATTAGAAAATACTATGAAAGGAACGGTCTCACCCAAGTAATAAACCTGAAGGGTTGTCATTCCATATCTGAAGTCTCTGGACAAAGTCTGAAGTGAAGCATGCTGAGGTGGTACTCATTGCATTGATTAGGATGGGTTGGGCAGATGTAATATTACTTGGTATGAACTGAGAGAAGCATGCAGGAAAGTGCGCCTCACCCTAAGGATCCAGGACTGAGGGAAATATAGGCTTTATACTGTAAATTTGAGTTTCCTCCTGTCTTAGGGTTCAAGAAGACAATAGATATTTATTGTTATAATCACATCATTTGGTAACTAGGTTAACTTTGAAAAATCCCTTTGTTAGGATCTGCTGTATAATACCCAACATCACCATAATTTATGCCCTTTGATTATTTGTGTATAGCTGTGCCACTGGTTGCTTCTGTTCTCCCTGGTCTAGGCTTTTGAGAGTCAACATATCAAAGACTCAGCCTATGTATTAAAAGGACTCAGTCTGTTCTTTAAGAAGTTTGATACATACAATTTTTCCTCTGTGATATTAATTAGTGATTTATATGACTACTAATTCATAGGAGTGTACATAAAAACCATTCCCACCACCAAAAGACTGTGTCCCATCCCACCCCCCTCACCCCACCCACAGCTCCCCTGGGAAGCCGAATATCCACCCTAACCCTCACCTCAAGAGTTTTTACTTTGGTGCCCTATGCCTTAATTTATTGATACATGTGTACATCTGCCTTTTCTCATGAAACTTTTTCTATATCTAGGTTTTCAGGCTTTCTTAGGAGGTGGACCACCTGAAATGGAATTAAGGAGACCTATGAGAAAGGAAAGGTCTCACCAGAGTAATGAGGCCAAAGGGTTGACACTCCATGCTTGACGTCTCTTGACATAGTCTGAAGTGAAGCGTGCTGAGGTGATACTCATTGCACTGTATAGCTTGGGATCAGCAAATGCAGTATCATTTCATAAGAATTGAGAGAAGCATGCTGGAAATTGAGCTCCACCCTGGATATTCCAGGACTGGAGGAAATTTGGGCTTTATAGAGAAAGTGGGAGGTTGATTCTCTCCTAGGGTTTAAGAAGGCAAGGTAGTTATTGCTATAGTCAAATTATTTGGCAGTTGGCTTGACTATATAAATCCCATTGTTATGATTTGCTGTATCATACGCAACCTCACCATAATTTATATCCTTTGATGATATATATATATATATCATCAAAGACATATATATATGTCTTATACAATAATGCCACTAATTACTTCTATTCTCCTGTTATAAACTTTTAGAAGAGTGAACATTACAAAGACTCAGCCTATGGTCTGTGCATTAAAAAGTTTGAGACATTCAATCATTTTTTCCTTTCTCATATTAATTCAATAGTGATTTACATGACTACAAGTTAATAGAAGTGTACATAAACATCACTACCATCAATAAAAGACTGTGTCCCATCCCATTTTCCCACCACCCCACCCCAATGAAGCCGAACATTCACCCTCACCCTTAAAGCAGAGGTTTTTACTTTGGCACCCTACTCCAAACTCAGTTAGCTCCTGTTTGAGTTTCCCCTTCTGTTCTTCTTTCTCAACTTCTGTTTATGAGTGGAATCATTCCATACTCATCTTTATCTTTCTTACATAGCTCACTTAACCTATTTCCTTCTAGCTCCATTCCAAGGTTGGTCAGAGAAAGTGGCCTCATTGTTATTAATAACTATGTAGTATTCCGTAGTATATTTATACCACAGATTTCTCAACCATTCATCTGTTGTTGGGCACCTGGTTTGCTTCCAGGTTTTAACTATTACGAATTGTGCTGCTATGAATATAGGTATACACATATCTTTTTGGTTAGGTGTTATGGAGTCCTTGTAGTATATCCTTTGGAGAGGAATTATTTGGTCATATGGAAGGTTCATGTCTAGCCTTGTGACAGTTCTCCAGACTGCTTTCCACAGAAGCTGGAACAATTTACATTTTCCACCAGCAGTTCAGAAGGGTTCCTTTGTCCCCACAATCTCTCCAGCATTTGTTGATGCTGTCCTATTTATACCAGAGGACTGCTCAGCTCTGGTTTATGGTGGTGCAGGGGATTGAACTTGGGACTTTGGAGCCTCAGGCATGAGAGTCTCTTTGCATAACCATTATGCTATCTACCCCTGCCCCTATGCTGTCCTTTTTAATGTATGTCATTCTCATAGGTGTGAGGTGGTATCTCAATGCTATCTTTGTTTGCTCTCAATGTTGTATTTATTTCTCTTAAAATCAGTGACCTGGGGAAATTTTTCATGTGTTTGCTAGCCTTTTGGATCTCTTCTGTAGTGAATGTTTTGTTCATATCCTCTGCCCATTTTTGGATGGGGTCATTTGCATTTTTGTTGCTAAGTTTGTTGAGCTCTGTGTATATTTTGGTTATTAGTCTCTTGTCTGATGTATGGCATGTGAAGATCTCCCATTCTGTGAGGGGTCTCTTTGGGTGATGGTTTCTTTTGTTGTGAAGAAGCTCTTCAATTTGATTGTACCTTTGATTTGTTTTTGTTTTAGTCTTCCTTGCAATTGGTTTTGAATCATCAAAGATGTCCTTGAGGTTTAGGTGAGAAAGTGTTCCACCAGTGTTTTCCTCTAAGTATTTGATGGTTTCTTGTCTAACATCCAGGTCTTTGATCCATTTGGAGTTGCCTTTTTTTTCCCTAGTGATATAAAAGTGGTTCAGTTTCATTCTTCTGCATGTTTTAACCCAGTTTTCCCAGCACCATCTATTGAAGAAAGCCTCCTCTTCCATTTAATATTCTGGGCCCCTTTATCAAAGATTAGATTCCAAAGGTGTGGGGGTTGGAAAAATATTCTTAACAGTTTACTTACTACAAACTTGCTCTTACCAGTTTTATTTATGCTATTCATTCATGTACACTTTTTTCCCTTCAGCTGTATTCTGTCTATAATTTGTTTATGTTCTTTTATTTCCATAGCCTGAAAACATACTCTATATTTTTATCTTAACATACATGGCGTTACTATAACTAATCAGGGCAGATCCTCTAGCAGATTGTACTAAAATGTACATTTTAAAACTAAGATCTGGCAACTTAAGAGGCAATATTTTAAATTCACAAGAAGGTTTTAAAGTACATCTTGTAATTATTAAAATGTTTTAAAATAACCCTGTATTTGCATACCACTTTAAAAATATTTTTTCTTAGACTAAATAATTATTTTCTCCCAATGTAGATATGACAAACAATAAATATTCTATAAGATCAAAAAGGCATGTAAAATAATTTTATAGCATAAAAGTTTAGCCAAATTGACTTTTAAGCATCCTTAAGTCTTGATCAGAGGCTCATTAAGGTCATTTTTATCATTTGTTTTTCATGGGAGATGAAGAAAGCTATACAGGAAGGAAACCAGAGTTCTGCTCAGCTCTGACACAAGATAGTGCTGAGGAATGAACCAGGGCCCTCAAAGGCACAGGTGTAAAATTCATTTGCATAACCATTATGTTATCTCTCCAGCCCTATTACAATTATATTAGAATCTTAAATGTTAGTCTAGTTAAACATAGGTCTGACCCCAGCACTAAAATTTAAAGTAGTTACTGAGTTTTCATATGCATCATATTCTTACTGCCTTTAGTTCAACCCACATCTTTAGTTTTTAAAATGTTTTGCTTAGGGGTGGGGCTGTTAAGCGCACATGGCACCAAGTGCAAGGACCAGCATGGGGATCCCATTTCAAGACCCTGGCTCCCCACCTGCAGGGGAGTCTATTCACAGGCGGTGAAGCAGGTCTGTAGGTGTCTATCTTTCTCTCCCCCTCTCTGTCTTCCCCTCCTCTCTCCATTTCTCTCTGTTCTATCCAACAATGAGTGACATCAACAATAACAATAATAACTTCAAGGGCAACAATAAGGGGGAAAAATGGCTTCCAGGAGCAGTGGATTTGTGGTGCAGGCACTGAGCCCCAGCAATAACCCTGGAGGCTAAAAAAAAAAAGGTTTGCTAAATAATCTTAATAAAGTTCTACCTATATTTTAGTCAATAAGATTGAGACGCATGCTAGGTGGAGGCTTTTAGTTAAACGGAAACAAATCTTAAACTAATTTACTTAATCTGGTGCAGCAAACCCCTACAGAAAAAGAACCCAAACCACATGGAGTTAAAGTATATTGACATCTTAACTTAACATTTTACTTAAGATTAGAGTTGGAGCTTATAGAATTCATTAACCACACAGGGACTATTTATTAAATTTATGGTAGCAAACATTTCAGACTTCAAAACTTTCTATAAATTCAAGTTACACTTAGGGACCAAAGACACATGTTTTGTGACAATACTTCTAAATTACTTTTTTACAAAGAGGGTTCACAGGATTTTGGGGGAAAATCAGAACACACTGGGACATCTGTTTTATATATATTTTAGATTTCAGAGTTTTGAAGATGAAGAATTGTCACATGCTAAATATTTCAGAGAATTTGACATCTAGTTTAAAGAATTTTACAACGATATTAGACATTGTACTCATCTATATTAACAGATAAATTTTTACTTTGATATTATTATGACGAAGCAGTTCTGGAGCTTTTTGTACGTGCCTTTTTATTGTAGCTGGCAGAGGGCTCATAGCCAAACCCCTCCCCACTACCATGTCCCAGAGAACACAGGCTAGCAGTTAGCTAAAAGCTTACCCTGAGGGAGTGCTCTTAAGGATAAAAGGCAACATTTTGAAGTTATCATTAAAACTGTTAAGCTTAAAAGTGAATCCTAGTCATATTTTATTCAAAATTCTGGGGCTGCGTGGTAGCAAACCTGGTTAAGCTCATTTGCAAGGACCTCGGTTCGAGCCCCTGGTCCTCACCTGCAGGGGGAAAGCTTTACAAGTGGTGACACAAGGCTGCAGTTGTCTCTCTGTCTCTATCCCTCTCTATCACCCCCTTCAATTTCTGGCTGTCTCTATCCAATAAATAAAGATAATAAAAATAATTTTTAAAAAAAGAATTCAAAATTCCCAGATGGTGAGCATACATGGCTACCAGTCAAGTGTCAGTTAGAGATGGCACCCCCACATGTTGTAGTACACATGGTCTGTAAGAGAAAGAGAGAGAAAGAATGAGAAAAAGTTGTTTACATGGACAAACACTCATACAAACACCAGAAGTTAAAACTTTACCTTTTTAATTGCTGACTGAGCTTGCTTTTGGGGGGCTATAAACCATGGCCCCCTTTCTTGCTGAATTTTCTTCGTTGGCAGTTAGTCAACTTGACTGCTGGGTTGATCAATTCCCTATGGACTTTACTGGTAGAGTTTCTGAATTTCCCTAGGAGAGCCTTATCTTTTCCAGAGAGGATCTATATCATGTAATTTTCTAGGAGGCCTTACTTTCCCCTTAAGGATCCTTGTACTTCTCTATACATTGTCTGCTACTCACTCCAAACATAGAGAACTGGCTCACAGAGATGGGTTTGATCAAGCTGTGAAAGGAGAACTTAAAATTTTCACCAAGGGAACCATTTCTCTGTTCCTACAAGGGGGCGTACCTTGCCAAACAGGGCCCAACAGTCAGATATTGCTGATGGCCTCCAAAATTTTACAGAAAAAAAATTTTTTTTTCAGCTCACAATGTTACAACTCAAATGTTGCCAAAGAAGAACCAGACTAAGGCTGTTTGGAGGTCAGGGAGTTAATGGTTTCAAGTTAATGGTTTCAGGTTGATACCTATCAGACCTGAACAGCTATCTGCTTTGACATGCAGTCTTTTATCTTTTTCAAACCGGGTGTAGCACAAGCTGAATGATTACAAAGTAGCACAAGTTGAATAATTACAGAGTATGTTAAGGTTTCCACTTGGGCAAGAGAATAGGGAAATGAGAGTCCACCTCTTGCAGCAGTTTTTCTCTCCTCTCATTATTTGCATGCAGATTTTTTTAAATTTCAAAGGATACACTTTTAATGCAATAAACTGGCTTGTCCTAAAAAGAAGAGTTTATTGCTGAATCACATGTTGTTACTGTTAAATTCAAAATAGTTACATAAATGTATCCTAAGATTTCTAAAGAAAGAAAATCAGATGGAAAAAAGTAATTTGACTAAAGTGAGAGTCTATTTTAAATATATTTTATTCATACATCATAGTCCCTATAAACTATAAAATGATGAAATATTGTTATTTAATATATTTTTCCAATATGTTTTTATTTCTCATGAATTCACAGTGATCTGAGAAATGCAACAAATCACAAAAGTGTAATTTTGTTACACACAGGAGTCCCTTTATTGACACAAAGTGGTTGCTGTGGTTAATTTTCCTTCTCAATCACCTATCCATGTGAACAATTTATTGTAGTGATTATTTTTTTTTAATTTTTAGCTATTTATTTTACTTTATTAATCATTGCTGTTTTTGAGGTAACCCTGATTTACAAGTCCAGCCCCCCATTTTTAAATTTTTTTATTGAAGAATTAATGTTTTACATTTAACAGTAAGTACAATACTTTGTAAATGCATAACATTCCCCAGTTTCCCATATAACAATACAACTCCCACTAGGTCCTCTGAATACTTCTTGGACCTGTATTCTCCCCACCCACGCCAGAGTCTTTTACTTTGGTGTGATACGCCAATTCCATTTCAGGTTCTACTTGTGTTTTCTTTTCTGATCTTGTTTTTCAACTTCTGCCTGAGAGTGAGATCATCCTGTATTTATCCTTCTGTTTCTGACTTATTTCACTCAACATGATTTTTTCAAGATCCATCCAAGATCAGCTGAAAATGGTGAAGTGACCATTTTTTAAAGCTGAGTAGTATTCCATTGTGTATATATATATATATATATATATATATATATATACCACAACTTGCTCAGCCACTCATCTGTTGTTGGACACCTGGGTTGCTTCCAGATTTTGGCTATTACAAATTGTGCTGCCAAGAACATATGTGTACACAGATATTTTGGGATGGATGTGTTGGGTTCCTTAGGATATATCCCCAGGAGAGGAATTGCAGGATCATAGGGTAGGTCCATTTCTAGCCTTCTGAGAGTTCTACAGACTGTTCTCCACAGAGGTTGGACTAATTTACATTCCAACCAGCAGTGTAAGAGGGTTCCTTTGACCCCACACCCTCTCCAGAATTTGCTGCTGTTACATTTTCTGATGTATGACATTCTCACCGGGGTGAAGTGGTATCTCACTGTTGTCTTTATTTGCATTTCTGTGACAATCAAAGACTTGGACCATTTTTTCATGTATTTCTTGGCCTTTTGGATCTCTTCTGTGGTGAATATTCTGTCCATGTCCTCCCCCCATTTTTGGATGGGGTTATTTGTTGTCTTGTTGTTGAGTTTGGCAAGCTCTTTATATATATTGGTTATTAAACTCTTGTCTGATGTATGGCATGTAAAGATCTCCACCCATTCTGTAAGGGGTCTCTTGGTTTTGGTAGTGATTTCTTTTGCTGTGCAGAAGCTTTTTAATTTGATGCAGTCCCATAGGTTTATACTTGCCTTAGTCTTCTTTGTAATTGGATTCGTTTCATTTAAGATGTCTTTAAAATGTATGCAGAAAAGAGTTCTGCCAATATTTTCTTCTAAGTATCTGATAGTTTGTGGTCTAACATCCAAGTCCTCAATCCACTTGGAATTTACTTTTGTATTTGGTGAAATACAGTGGTTCAGTGCTGGGAAATTGTGCCGATGCAGTCACATCTGCCATGTTGTCCCCTCAGCAAATGACGGATAAGAGGAAACTACCGCTATCCAGTCAACCTAAGACAGGGCACCTGGTACTACTGGGCAAAAATGACCAGGTGTTCCAGTGACAGGTTAGAAGGAAGGCTGATCCCCAACCTAAGACAGGCACAGTCCACCCTGCCACAAAACAAAGTCCTCCAAATATCAAAACATGATATAAGACAGGGGCACATGTGGGGAGTCACATGTGCCCTCAAGGCTGCTATTGTCATGGCCATAGAGTTTATGTTAAACGATAGTTCCTGGGAATCGGGCGGTGGCGCAGTGGGTTTAGCGCAGGTGGCGCTAAGTGCAAGAACTGGCTTGAGGATCCCAGTTTGAGCCCCCGGCTCCTCACCTGCAAGGGAATCACTTCACAGGTGCTGAAGCAGGTCTACAGGTGTCTTTCTCTCCCCCTGTCTTCCCGTCCTCTCTCCATTTCTCTCTGTTCTATCCAAAAACCACAGTATCAGCAATAACAACAATATAATTACAACAGTAAAACAACTAGGACAACAAAAGGCAAGATATCAAAAAAAGAAAAAGGGGATAAGATAGTTCCCGTTTCCCTACACCTTAGAGTCTTTGTTAATAGATAAGTTATTTTCCCCATGAATATATAATAATAAATGAATAGGAAAGATACATCCCCCAATACTCAGTTGGCTAAGGCACTATACCTCTTTTTCTATAAAGCATTCAAATCAGATGCCCTGCTAACCACGAGAAGCAGATTGTTATTCTTTATTCCACAGGAATCCCAGAAAAAAACCATCTGGACCCCTGAACACCCTGACATCACCCACTAGATGGCATGACTACAGTGGTACACCCCCCCGAAACCCTAGATGTCACCTGATATGGTCTGAAGAACCTGATTCACAGACTCCAGGGACCGAACTTTTTTACTGTCTGTCTGCCTTTCCTGCTTCTGCTTTGCCTGTCACATTTTGGCAGTTCCAGCTCACAATCTACAGAAAAGCAGAATTCCAGAGGCTGACCTTCCTCATGCAGCATTTCATCGCCTGCCATTTCTCCCCCTAGTCACCTACTTTGGACTGAGACTTCTATTGGACTTGCTGATATACTCTTTGGACACTTTAGACAATTTTACAGCAGCTTCCTTCCCTTCACGTTGCTGGTTTTTCATAGACTGACCCTGAGTAGTTCATAGACTTTACACACTGTTGCCCTAGGCATTAGATAAAAGGAAAGGGGGAGATGCTGGTAAATTGTGCCAATGCAGTCACATCTGCCATGTTGTCCCCTCAGGCTACTGCTTGTTCCCTGGAGAGTTGGGACATTCTCGGAGTGCCTGTTCAGCCATGTTGTGCCCTCTGGGCATTGTCTATATCCCCAAGATATTTGGAGTGCTTTGGTTACTCCTCCCCCCTCCCATTCTCACGAGAGTTATTATCCTATCATGAAGTGCTATGGTTACTCCTCCCCCTTCCCATTCTCGCGAAACTGCTCCTATAAAAGCATTTCTTCTTCTGCACCTCGCTCTCTTGCCAGCGTTTCACTCTGGTGTTCAGACATAGGAAAGGTTACTGCGTGAGGCGGCCATTTTTGCTACCTCCACGTGGCCCAACCTGCCTCTCTAGCACCCAACTCTAAGGTGCCAGCGCAAATAAAGATTTGTGTTTCCTCTTCGCTCTGGACCCCTTCTCTCTCTTCTCTGTGGCCCGCACACAACAGTTCAGTTTCATTCTTCTGCATGTTTCAACCCATTGTTTCCAACACCATTTGTTGAAGAGACTCTGCTTTCCCCATTTAATACTCTGAGCCCCTATGTCAAAGATTAGATGTCCATAGGTGTGGGGGCTCATCTACTGATTATTTTATAGGAATATGTTATATTGTCTCTAAAAGACAACAGAAGTTCCTAAGCAACTTTGTATTAAAGGCATCAAATAAAGCTATTACTGTGAAGTTTTGAATATATTTCCATTTATTCTCTTTGTAATACTAGGTTGAAAGTGGTAAAAAGGCATGCTTTTAAGCCTTCTGCATGTGAACATATTTTTATCAAATTAGTTTACATTTGCTAAGACTGTAAGATATAGAAAATAACAATTCACTATTGAACAGTACACCTTACAGATGCAAATTTGTGTGCTTCTAAATTTTAAGCTAGCATTAATCAATCTTGATTTAGTGTAATCAGCATATTCAGAGTTGTGACTAAACTTATTTAGTAAATATTTATTTATTTATTATTTGATAGAAACAGAGAGAAATTGAGAGAGGAGAGGGATATAGAGAGGGAGAGAGACAACTGCAGCCCTATTTCACCACTCGTGAAGCTTTCCCCTTGCAGGTGGGGTCCAGAGGCTTGAACCTGTGTCTTTGGGTACTGTAATGTATGCATGTATATGCTTAACCAGGAGTGCCAATATCTGGTCTGGTAATGAAGAGTATTTATATTTCCTTATGCAATTTTTTTAAATCGTGGTGGAGAGACTGAACTCACTGGAATGTAACTTTCCCCCTTACTGTGAATAAATTTTATGAAATATTGTATTCTGTATTCTATTTAGTTGAAGAAACTTTGTTAAGATTGACCTTGCTGGGGAGTGGAGCCAAGATGGCTACTTGGAAACAACAGCTGGCTTGAGCTCCAAACAGAAGCAGTTTACAACCAGGGATTCTCTGGATAGGGTAGGATACTGGGCCATCTGTAGGAGGGTGAACAAGGGGTTGTCAGGGTGACACCAAAAAGAAGTCCCAAACAGAATCAACCCAGACCTGAAAACACCAAGACATATCATAGTTACAGTGAGAAGAAGTAAGGCTAAAGAAAGGATCCTAAAGGCTGCAAGAGAAAAACAAAAAGTCACATACAGGGGAAAATCCGTAAGACTATAAGCAGACTTCTCCACTCAAACTCTAAAAGTCAGAAGAGAATGGCAAGATATCTATCGAGCCCTCACTGAAAACTTGTTTCAAACAAGGATAATATATCCTGCTATACTTTCATTCAAACTGCATGGAGGGGTCAAAACCTTCTCAGACAAGCAACAGTCAAAGGAGGCAACCAACACCAAGCCTGCCCTGAAAGACGTACTAAAAGTTTTCTTATAAATAAGAACGTCACCATACTACTTGCCATATATCAGAGCAAATAAAAATTATTGAATAATGGCATTACAATACATTAAATCCATAATATCAGTAAATGTCAATGGCTTAAACTTGCCTATTAAAAGGCACAGAGTGGGAGGATGGGTCAGAAAACATAACCCAACCATATGCTGTGTGCAGGAATTCCACCTGACCCAACAAGACAAACAGACTTAAAGTGAAAGGATGGAAAACTATCATACAGGCTAATGGACCACAAAAAAGGCAGGAACAGCCATTCTCATCTCAGAGGCCACAGCTTTCAAATTAAATAAGGTAATAAAACATAGACAAGGCCATTACATAATGATTAACGGATCAATCAACCAAGAAGATTTAACAATTTTTTAAATCTATGCACCTAATGAGGGACCTTCTAAATACATCAAATACCTACTGAAAGAAGTACAAAAATATATCAATAGTAATAGAATAATAGTGGGAGAGTACAACACAACACTCTCACCTTTAGAGATCAATGAAGCAGAAAATCAACAAGGAAACAAAATAATTAAATGAAGATATGTGAGGAGAGATGCGTGGAGTTGTACCCCTCTTGTCCTATGGTTTTGTCAGTGTTTCCTTTTTATAAATAAAAGAAAAGAAAAGAAAAGAAAAGAAAAGAAAAGAAAAGAAAAGAAAAGGAAGAAAGAAAGAAAGAAAGAAAGAAAGAAAGAAAGAAAGAAAGAAAGAAAGAAAGAAAAACAAAGATTGGCATTGTTATTGCAGATATAACAAAAGCATTGCTAGATTCATTGGTACTTCTATCTACAAATTCTTCTGTACACAGCTTTTTAAGCTATACATTCTTAAGGAATTGAACAATAACAATTTTTTCCCTCCAGGGTTATTGCTGGGCTAGGTGCCTGCACCATGAATCCACCGCTCCTGGAGGCCATTTTTCCCCCTTTTTGTTGCCCTAGTTGTTGTAGCCTCGTTGCGGTTATTATTGCCATTGTTGACGTTGCTTTGTTGTTGGATAGGACAGAGAGAAATGGAGAGAGGAGGGGAAGACAGAGAGAGAGGGGGAGAGAAAGATAGACACCTGCATACCTGCTTCACCGCCCGTGAAGCGACTCCACTGCAGGTGGGGAGCCGGAGACTCGAACCGGGATCCTTACACCAGTCCCTGCGCTTTGCGCCATGTGCGCTTAACCCACTGCACCACTGCCCGACCCCCACAATAACAATTTTAAAATCTATTTGTTTTATCTTTTCTCTTTACTATGTAAAATAGTGGTGTCAAATTTACCTCTTAGTCTAGCTTATTTTTTTCTAATGGAACAATTTTCTCACATAAAATTTAGTAGTGCAAGCATTACTTAGTGTCACCTTTTAGTTGTTTTGTACACAGTCCCAAGAGCTTGAACTACTAACATTTACCAACCTTATTTATAGGGCTCATAAATTCTGGTTAATGAAAATTATACAAATAGCTCTGGTTTCTTATGTTTTGCCTCTGAATTAAACAGAGACATAAAAGTGAGTGGTGATTCAAAGATTCCCAGTAGGCAGTTGAAATTTTTGTGTAGACTTCATCTTCCTCTGTCAATATGCAGGTTAAATTTAAAACAAGAATTTCAAGTAGTGCTTTCAAAATCTGAGTATTTGTTGTCATAGAAATATGAAATAAATATCAGTTAATAATTATTTTTTGAATTGTGCTAAAATAGTAAATCTTTTTGTTGTATTTTTTCTATTTAGAATTGAGAAATAAAATTGTCTATGCCACATATAGCAACTCACTAAGTACAAAATTATATAGTAAAAGCATCTGTCTTAGTTTGTTATCTTATTTTATTTTGGCATATGCCTAAAAGTAAAATTACTGGCTAGTATTGCAAATCCATTTTTTTTTTACAAAATTTCATATTTTCCATAATTCCAAAATACATTACTAAATATATAATGCACAACAAGGTGAAGATAGACAGCAATAATGTATTATAGTCTAAAAAATTGGTAAGGCTAAATATTTTGCAAATTATTTGAGATATTAATGGTTTACAGTTGACAATAAAACACAATAGTTTGTACATGTGTAACATTTCTCAGTTTTCACATAAAAATTCAACCCCCACTGGATTCTCCTATGCCATCATCTTCCAGGACCTGAATCCACTCCCCATCTGAGTCCTTTAATTTGATACAGTACATCAACTCTAGTCCAAGTTCTTCTTAGTGTTTTCCCTTCTAATCTTGTTTTCCAACTTCTGTCTGAGAATATTCTCATCCCATATTCACCCATTCATTTCTGATTTATCTGACTTAACATGATTTCTTTAAGCTCCATCCAAGATGGGGTAACAAAGGTGAATTTACCACTTACAATAGATGAGTGGCATTCCATTGTGCATATATACTACAGCTTAATCAGCCATTCATCCCTTGTTGGGCATTTGGATTGTGTTGAAGTTTTGGATATTATAAATTGTGCTGCTGTGGACATAGGAATACACATATCTTTTTGGATGGCTGTATTTGGTTCCTTAGGATATATCCTCAAAAGAAGAATTACAGTGTCATAGGGTAAGTCCACTTCTAGCCTTTTGAGAGTTCTCCAGACTGCTCTCTACAGAGTGTGGACAGATTTACATTCCCACTAGCATTGTAAGAATGCTTCTTTGTCCCCACAACCTCTCCAGCATTTATTGTTGCTACCTTTTCTGATGTATGACATTCTCATAGGAATGAATTGGTGTCTCATTGTTGTCTTTATTTGCATTGCTCTGACAATCAATGACTTGAAGCATTTTTCATGTTTGTTGGCCGTTTGGTTCTCTTCTATGAAGAATATTCTGTTCATTTTTTCTCACCATTTTTTGGATGGGATCATTTGTTTTTTTGTTCCTTAGTTTGGTCAGCTCTTTATATATTTTGGTTATTAGCCTCTTGTCTGATGTATGGGATATAAAGATCTCCCATTCTGCAGGAGGTCTCTTTGTTGCTTTTGCTGTGTGGAAGATTTTTAATTTGAATTAGTCCCATTTATTCATTTTTTTAACTTAGTCTTCTTTGTAACTGGATTTGTTTCACTGATGATGCCTTTAAAATTTGATGGAAAACAGTTCTTCCAATGTTTTATTTTAAGTATGTGATAGTTTCTGGTCTAACATCCAAGTACTTGATCCACTTGGAATTTATTTTTGTATTTGGTTTCATTATTCTGCAGGTTTCAACCCAATTTTTCCAACACCATTTTTTGAAGAGATTCTCCTTTCCCCCATTTAATAGTCTAGGCACTTTTGTGAAAGATCAGTTGTCCATAGGTGAGGGGACTTACTTCTGGACTCTATTACATTGCTCAGTGTTTCTATTTATGTTCCTTCATCAAGCAGTTTTTATTTCAATGGGCCTATAATAAAATTTGAGATCTGGGAGTGTGATGTTTCCACTTCTGTTCCTTCATCTCAAGATTGTTTTGGCAGTTCTAGATCTTTTCTAGTTCTATATAAACTTTTGTTCTCTTCTCCTAAACAAATGGGTTGGTATCTTGATGGGAATGCCATTAAATTTGTATATGGCTTTGGGTAGTATATTCATTTTGATGATTTGAATTCTTCCATCTTGTGAATGTAGAATGTTTTCCACTTCTAAGAGTATTTTTTTAATTTCCTTGAATAGTGACTCATAATATTCAATATACAAGTCTTTCACTTCTTTTCTTAGGTTTATTCCTAGATAATTTATGTTTTTGTTGCTATAGTAAAAGGAATTGTTTTCCGGATTTCATCTTCTTTTAACTTAGTGTTTTCATAGAGGAATGCCACTGACTTTTGTATGTTAATTTTACAGCTTGACACCTAAATATATTGCCTGTTAACATCCAAAAGATTCCTTCTAGATTCTTTAGGTTTTTTCCATATATACTATCATATCTGCAAATAAGGGGAGTTTGACTTCTTCTCTTCCAATCTGTATCCCTTTAACTTATTGCTACTGCCTGATTGGTATAGCAAGAACTTCCAACACTATGTTGAACAGTAATGGTGATAGTGGGTAACCCTGTCTAATATCAGTTCTGAAGGGGAATGCTTCCAGCTTGATGTTGGCTGTTGTTTTGCTATACATAGACTACACTATCTTAAGACATTTTATATCTATTTCCATTTTTTGTAATGTTTTGATCATAAAGGGATGTTGTATTTTGTCAAAGGCTTTCTCTGAATCTATTTATATAATTACTTGGTTTGGGTCTTGCTTTTATTGATGTGGTTTATTTTATTGATTGATTTGCTTATATTAAACCAATATTGCATCCATGGGATAAACCCAACTTGGTCATGATGAACAATGTTTTTAATATACTGCTTTATCCAGTTGGCTAGAATTTTGTTCAATATTTTAACATCTATGTTCATCAGAGTTTTCTTTTTTTGTTATTGTTGTATCCCTGTCTGTGTTTGGTATCAGAGTGATGTTGGCTTCATAGAAACTGGAAGGGAGTATTCCTGTTTCTTAAATATTTTGGAAGAATTTTAAAAATAGAGGTATTAACTCTTCCTTGAAGATTTTGTAGAAATTGTTTGTAAAACCATTTGGCCCAGGACTTTGTTCTTGAGAAGGTTTTTGATAACTGTTTCAATTTCTTTGGATGTGATTAGCCTATTAATATTTTCTAGTTCCTCTTTGCTTAATTTTGGAAGTTTTTTGCTATCTAGGAACCCATCCATTTCTTCCAGGTTCTCTAGTTTGTTAGAATATAGTTGTTCATAGAAACCCCACAAAATATATTAGATTTCTGTGGAGACATTTAATCAAATTTCCCCTGCTCATATTGATTAAATAATAATTTGTTTGACTAAAAGTTAATAGGAGTGTACATAAAAACCATTATTACCACCAAAAGACTGTGTCATACCCCTCCACCCCCACCCAGTGAAGCTTAGCATCTACCCTAACCATCCACCCACATATTTTTACTTTGGTGACCTACTCCAAACTCAGTCAGATTCTCTACTCTGGAAGTGCAGATCTTCTGAGTTCCCTGGTCAGTTCTATGCTCCCCACACACACACCCTGATGTCAGCACAGGGCCTCCCCACTGCTACTCCAGCCTTTGAGGGGCAGTAGTAATGGATAGTCACAGTTGCAACTGGTATGCTTTAGTGGATTCTCTCCTCCCTTCAGCAGTCTTTTTGTTGGTAAAACTCAGACTGGAAGTTGCAATAAGGCTAACTCTTAACTACACAATTCACTGAAAAAATGCTGATTATGTAAGCTGAGAGTGGTGTTATCACTACAGTAATAGTTAAATTATGATATGTGTTTTTATCATATCATATTGTACATATTAAATTTACATAATATTATGTTAAATATATTTAAACAAATAGAAAAATAAGTAATACAAAAATTTAAAAAGCCATTTATCTCTAGGAAATAAAAATAAATCCATTTTAATGAACTCTTACTTTACAACTATATATCATATTAGAAAAATTTACTAGTTTGATAAGTTTACTGTAATAATATAACTCCAAGTGTTTGATTAAGACAAGAGAAACTTATTTTTTCATATATCAGGAGGTAAGAAATCAAGTTTTCAGAAAGGCCATGGACTCCTCAATGACTCTAGAAAACAATTATATTTGGTCACTTCAGATGTTTTATTCTTGCTGACAATCCTTGGCGTTCCTAAACTTGCAGATATATAATTGAACTTTCTGTCTTTTTCTGCAAAAGGTCTTCTTTCTGTGTGCCAATGACTCTGTACAATTTTTTTCTCTTCTTTTAAGATGTCAGTTATATTAGATCCTACCCAAATTCAAATTAAACATATCTTCTCTTCATATTGAAAATAAGTTCACATTCACAGGTTTGAGGTGGATGAATTTTGAATTGCCAAGGACATTAACACTGGGAGAAAATACTAACACTACTAACTCATCCAACTCAGTTAATATCACAAAGTCGATGTTTGCATTTTTATCTGCATTAAGGTTTAAATTGATTTGATAAGGTAACACAGTTAATAACTGGTAGGGTCAGAATTCTAGTTTGTTGCTGACTGGATTCCTAAGCTTGCATTTCACTCTGTCATTTAATACCTCTCCAGTATTATATTAATATGATAGATTTGAATGTTTGTCCAAAGATTGTGATAATATTTTATGTTTGAAAGATTTATAATACAGCAAGATTATTTACTAAATTATCTATTTTTGAAGCTTTATGATGGGGGATAGAATTATGTATATTTATGAGTAAGATCATGTAGTATTTGTCCTCCTCTTTCTGTCTCATATTATTTTAAATGATTCTTTAAGTTTCACCCAAAACATGGTAAAGGAAATTTCATTCTTTCTTTATTTTTTTTTAAATCCAAGGTTATCACTGGGGCTCAGTGCTTACACTGCAGATCCACTGCTTCTGCTCCAGGAGGCTACTATGTTTTTCCATTTTGTTGCCCTTGTTGTTTATCATTGTTGTTATTATTGTTGCTGTTGCTGTCATTGTTGGATAAGACAAAGAGAAATTGAGAGAGGAGGGGAAGACAGAGAGTGGGAGAGATAGATAGACTCCTATAGACCTGCTTCACAACTTGTGAAGAGAACCCCCCTGGGGAGATCCAGGGACTTGAACCAGGATCCTTATACTGGTCCTTGTGCTTTGCGCCATGTGTGCTTAACCCACTGTGCTACTGCCTGGTACCAATTTCATCGTTTCTTACAACTGAATAATATTCCATTATACCACATTACACCACAGTTTTATTTGCCACTTATCTGCTATTGAGCATCTGGGTTACTTCCAACTTGAGGTTATTAGAAATAGTGCTGCTATGAGCATAAGTGTGTATAGATCCTTTTATACAGGTGTTTTTTATTTGCTAGATTATATGGTATCTTTTTGTAATGCTATGAGGAATCTCCAAACTATCTTCCACATGACTCAGACCAGTTTAGTGCTACCAGCAGAGTAGTATTTTCCCCTACGTCATTTCCAGCAGTAGTTTCTGTTCTTTATAATGTGCTACATTCTCATAAGTGTTAAATTGTTATCTCACTGTTGTCTTTCTATGCATTTCTATAACAATAAGTGACTTTGAACACTACTTCATAATATTTTTGACTATCTGAATATCTTCTTTGGTGAAGATTCTCTTCATACCTTCCGCCTACTCTTTGATGTTTTGATGTTGTTGGCAGTGCTGGGTTTTATGAGTTCTTCATATGTCTTAGTTACAAACCCTTTGCCTGAGGTATGTGATATAAATATTTTTTTTAATTTTGTAGGTTACTTTTGATTTGTGGAAGTTTTACAATTTGATGTAGCCCCATAGGGTTATTTTTTCTCAAGTTTTCTTTTCAGTCTGTATTTTTTCTTTATTTATTTAATACTATATAAAAATAAGAGTATCTACTATTCATCTTTCTTAACTTCTCATCTGTTTTCGAGTTTCTGAGTAGCTTTCAAGTTTGGGCTACTACAACATTTGCTTCTGTAAACATAGGTGTACACAGATATATTTAGATAGGTGTTCTCTTTTCTTTTTTTATTTAAAAAATGATAAATTAACAAAACCATAGGGTAGGAGGGGTACAACCCCACACAATTCGCACCACCCAATCTCCATATCCCACCCCCTCCCCTGATAGATTTCCCACTCTCTATCCCTCTGGGAGCATGAACCCAGGGTCATTGTGGGTTGTAGAAGGTGGAAGGTCTAGCTTCTGTAATTGCTTCCCCACTGAACATGGGCATTGACTGGTCGGTCCATACTCCCAGTCTGCCTCTCTCTTTCCCTAGTAGGGTGGATCTCTGGGGAGGCAGAGCTTCAGGACACATTGGTGGGGTCTTCAGTTCAGGGAAGCCTGGCAGGCATCCTGATGGTAAGTAGGGCACCAAAGTAAAAACCCTGTGGCGAGGGGTGGACATGCATCTTCCTGGGCCAGTGGGGGGTGGGAGTGGGTGAGATGGATGGGTCACAGTCTTTTGGTGGTGAGAATGGTGTTTATGTGCACTCCTAGTAAAATGTAGTCATATAAATCACTAGTTAATTAATATGAGAGGGGGAAAATTAATTGTATGTCTCAAAGTTTTTTAAAATACAGACTGAATCTTTTTAATATATAGGCTGTGTATTTGATATGTGGACTCTCTCAAAAACCTAGACCAAGTAGATCAGAAGCAACCAATAGCACAGCTATATACAAGATACTGGGTACTGTACAGCAAACCCTAACAAAAGGACTTTTCAAAGTTAAACCAATTACCAAATAATGTGATGATAACATTAACTATCGATTGTCTTTTTGAGCCCTAAGACAGCAGGAACCTCACATCTCCACTATAGAGCCTCTACTTCCCCCAGTCCCAGTGTTCTCTTTTCTATGGATACATCTCAAGGAGAAGAATGGTTGGATCATATGGTAGGCCACTTTATAATGTTCTGTGTCATCTCCACAGTATTTTTATTTTCTTTTTTTTTAAGTGTTTGCTCTCTTAAGTTGTATATTATTATTATTATTTTTTAAATTTTTTATTTAAGAAAGGATTAGTGAACAAAAGCATAAGGTAGGAGGGGTACAACTCCACACAATTCCCACCACCCAATCCCCATAACCCACCCCCTCCCATGGTAGCTTTCCCATTCTCTATCCCTCTGGGAGCATGGACCCAGGGTCGTTGAGGGTTGCAGAAGGTAAAAGGTCTGGCTTCTGTAATTGCTTCCCTGCTGAACATGGGCGTTGACTGGTCGGTCTATACCCCCAGTCTGCCTCTCTCTTTCCCTAGTAGGGTGTGACTCTGGGGAAGCTGGGCTCCAGGACACATTGGTGGGGTCTTCAATCCAGGGAAGCCTAGCCAGCATCCTGGTGGCATCTGGAACCTGGTGATTGAAAAGAGAGTTAACATATGAAGCCAAACAATTTGTTGAGCAATCATGGATCCCAAGCTTGGAATAGTGGAGAGGAAGTGTTAGGGAGGTACTCACTGCAAACTCTAGTGTAGTCCTGCTTTCAGGTATATATTTTGCAGTAGTTTATGGATACGTGTGCACATAAGCTCTCTCTCACAGAAACTGGTGTATATCTAGGTTATGGGACTTTGTTAGAAAGTGAACTACCTGAGATGAAATTAGAGTGTACTATTAAAGGAAAGGTCTCACCCGAGTAATGAAGCTGAAGGGTTGTCATTCCACACGTGAAGCCTCTGGATACATTCTGAGGTGAAGCATGTTGAGGTAGCAATCGTTGCTTTGGTTAGGTTGTGATCGGCAGATGCAGTGTTATTTGGTTTGGATTGGGAGATGCATACGGGAAAGTGGGCCCTATCCAAGGGTTCCAGGACTGGGGGAAGTAGGGGCTCTATAGTGAAGATGTGAGGTTCCTGCTGTCTTAGGGTTCAAAATGACAATCAATAGTTAATATTATCATCACATTATTTGTTAATTGGGTTAACTTTGAAAAGTCCCTTTGTTATGGTTTGCTGGACAGTACCCAGTATCTTGTATATAGCTGTGCTATTGGAAGCTTCTAATCTACTTGGTGTAGGCTTTTGAGAGAGTCCGCATATCAAATACATAGCCTATATATTAAAAAGATTCAGTTTGTCTTTTGAGAAACTTTGAGACATACAATTGATTTCCCCCTCTCATATTAATTGGCTACTGATTTATATGTCTACATTTTGCTAGGAGTGTACATAAACACCATTCCACAGTATTTTTCTACAGCAATGTCCCCAATTCCCACATTTACCAACTGTTTAGAAAATAACACACCTGGATAATGTATCTATTTTGTCATGCCCATGACCTAGGTTAAAACCACACTGGAAGAAGCTTCTGTGTTGTGTGTCTTTCCTTCCCTGTCTCAGTCTTTGTTCCCTTCTTTTTTTTCCCTTTAATTCTTAATTTTTTAAATTTTTTATTTAAGAAAGGATTAATGAACAAAAACATAAGGTAGGAGGGGTACAACTCCACAAAATTCCCACCACCCAATCTCCATAACCCACCCCCTCCCATGATAGCTTTCCCATTCTCTAGCCCTCTGGGAGCATGGACCCAGGGTCGTTGAGGGTTGCAGAAGGTAGAAGGTCTGGCTTCTGTAATTTCTTCCCCGCTGAACATGGGCATTGACTGGTCAGTCCATACTCCCAGTCTGCCTCTCTCTTTCCCTAGTAAAGTGTGTCTCTGGAGAAGCTGAGCTCCAGGACACATTGGTGGGGTCTTCAATCCAGGGAAGCCTGGCCAGCATCCAGGTGGCATCTGGAACCTGGTGATTGAAAAGGGAGTTAACATACGAAGCCAAACAATTTGTTGAGCAATCATGGATCCCAAGCTTGGAATAGTGGAGAGGAAGTGTTAGGGAGGTACTCACTGCAAACTCTAGTGTACTTCTGCTTTCAGGTATATATTTTACAGTAGTTTATGGATATGTGTGAACATACGCTCTCTCTCACAGAAACTGGTGTATATCTAGGTTATGGGACTTTGTTAGAAAGTGAACTACCTGAGATGAAATTAGAGTGTACTATTAAAGGAAAGGTCTCACCCGAGTAATGAAGCTGAAGGGTTGTCATTTCACATGTGAAGTCTCTGTACACAGTGTGAGGTGAAGCATGTTGAGGTGGCAATCGTTGCATTGGTTAGGTTGTGATCGGCAGATAAAATATTATTTGGTTTGGATTGGGAGATGCATATGGGAAAGTGGGCCCTATACAAGGGTTCCACGACTGGGGGAAGTAGGGGCTCTATAGTGGAGATGTGAGGTTCCTGCTGTCTTAGGGTTCAAAAAGACAATCGATAGTTAATGTTATCATCACATTATTTGCTAATTGGGTTAACTTTGAAAAGTCCTTTTGTCAGGATTTGCTGTACAGTATCCAGTATCTTGTATATAGCTGTGCTATTGGATGCTTCTAATCTACTTGGTCTAGGCTTTTGAGAGAGTCCGCATATCAAATACACAGCCTATATATTAAAAAGATTCAGTTTGTGTTTTGAGAAACTTTGAGACATACAATTGATTTTCCCCCTCTCATATCAATTAACTACATAAATACCATTCCCACCACCAAAGGACTGTGACCCATCCCTCCCGCCCACTCCCACCCCCCACTGGCCCAGGAAGCTGCATGTCTACCCCCTCACCACTGGGTTTTTACTTTGGTGCCCTACTTACAATTTGATCAGGTCCTGCTTTTAGTTTCCCTTTCAGATCTTCTTACTCAACTTCTGTTGATGAGTGGGATCATCCCATACTCATCTTTATCTTTCTGACTTAGCTCACTTAACATAATTCCTTCTAGCTCTGTCCAATATGGGTCAGAGAAAGTGGGTTCATTGTTCTTGATAGCTGCATAGTATTCCATTGTGTATATATACCACAGCTTTCTCAGCCACTCATCTGTTGTTGGGCACCTGGGTTGCTTCCAGGTTTTAGCTATTATGAATTGTGCTACTATGAACATAGGAGTACACACCACTTTTTGGTTGGGTGTTATGGAGTCCTTGGGGTATAACCCCAGGAGAGGAATTACTGGATCATATGGAAGGTCCATGTCTAACCTTCTGAGATTTTTCCAGACTGCTCTCCACAGAGGCTGTACCAATTTACATTCCCACCAGCAATGTAAAAGGGTCCTCTGTCCCCACATCCTCTCCAACATTTGTTGCTGCTGTCCTCTTTGATGTATGCCATTCTTACAGGAGTGAGGTGGTATCTTTGTGTTGTCTTAATTTGCATTTCTCTGACAATCAGTGACCTAGAGCAGTTTTTCATATGTTTGTTAGCCTTTTGGATATCCTCTTTAATGAATGTTTTGTTCATATCCTCAGCCCATTTTTGGATGTTGTCATTTGCTTTTTTGGTGCTAAGTTTGCTGAGCTCTTTATATATTTTGGTGATTAGTTTCTTGTCTGATGTCTGGCATGTGAAGATCTTCTCCCATTCTGTGAGGGGTCTCTATGTTTGTTTAATAGTTTCTTTGGATGTGCAGAAGCTTTTCAATTTGATGTAGTCCCATTGGTTTGTTTCTGCTTTGGTCTTCCTTGCAATTGGGTTTGATTCATCAAAGATGTCCTTGAGGTGTAGGTGGGAAACTGTTTTACCAATGTGTTCCTCTAAGTATTTGATTGTTTCTGGTCTGACATCTAGGTCTTTGATCCATTTGGAGTTTATTGTTGTTTCTGGTGAGATAAGATGGTTCAATTTCATTCTTCTGCATGTTTCAACCCAATTTTCCCAGCACCATTTATTGAAGAGAGCCTCCTTTTTCCATTTAATCCTTTGGACCCCATTATCAAAGATTAGATGCCCATAGGTGTTGGGATTTACTTCTGGGCTTTCAATTCTGTTCCACTGGTCTGTATGCCTATTTTTGTTCCAGTACCATGCTGTTTTGATGATGATGGCTTTATAATATAGTTTAACGTCTGGGAGTGTGATGCCTCCTTTTCTGTTTCTTTTTGTTAAGGTAGTTTTGGCAATTCTAGGTGTTTTCAGGTTCCAGATAAATAATTGTAGTGTTTGTTCTCTTTTCTTAAAGAAGCTAGGTGGAACTTTGATGGGAATTCTTAATTTTTTCCAGCAATATTACTGGTGCTCAGTGAGGGTGTTGCTTTATTCTTCCTTTTTTTTGACAGGACAGAAAGTAATTAATATGGGAATAGAGAGAGAGAGAGAGAGAGAGAGAGAGAGAGAGAGAAGATGGACACCTGTAGACCTGCTTTGCCACTCATAAAATATTCCTCCTGCAGGGGCCTAAACCTGACTCTTTGCATATTTTAATATGCATGAATAATGGGGTTAGCTTGACACCATCAAGGCCCTACTCTGTCTTTTTCTATCTGAAAATGTTAATTTAAAGTGATGAAGTTCAGGCAACTGCAACGGAAGAAAGAAAGAAAGGAAGGAAGGAAGGAAGGAAGGAAGAAAAAAAGAAAGAAAGAAAGAAAGAAAGAAAGAAAGAAAGAAAGAAAAGAAAATAAAATAAAACTGGTCCATCCTCTGTGGAGAGTGATCTGGAGAACTCTCAAAAGGCTAAAAATAGACTTCCCGTATGACCCAGTAATTTCTCTCCTAGGGATACATATTAAGGACTCCATAAAAACCAACAAAAAATATATGTGTACACCTATGTTCATAGCAGCACAATTCATAATAGCTAAAACCTGGAAGCAAAGCAGGTGCCCAACAATAGATGAATGGTTGAGAAAGCTGTGGTATATTTACCACATCTTGTGGTATGTTCAGCTTTACTGGGGGAGGGGTTAGAGGGAGAGATGTGGACTTTTGGTAGTGGGAATGGTGTTAATATACACTACTATTAACTTGTAATCTCACAAATAAATATTTAACTAATAGGAGATGGGGATAATGGATTTTAAGTCTCAAACTTACTGATGTATAGACCATAGGCTGAGTACATATTCCTTTAATCTAAGCACTTAAGACTTCAGATTGAAAATCAGATTGAATTTTGACAGTGAGCTCAATTTTTAATACGTTTTTAATAATGACTTGTTTTTTGAAATATTTTCTCCAAAAGGCCTAGACCAGGGAGAACAGAAACATCTAGTGGCAATATTTTATAAGATGCAGCTATACATAAATAGAATAAAAGGTCATAAACTATGGTGATGTCTTGCATGATACCGTATATCCAAACAATGGGATTTTCAAAGTTAAATGAATTGCCAAATATTTTGGTTGTAGCTGTAACTATCTATTGCCTTCTTAAACCCTAAGACAGCAGGAACCTTCCCCTTTCTCTATAAAGCCCATGTTTCTCCCAGTCCTGAAACCTATATGGTGAGACTAACTTTCCTGCATGCTTCTCCCAATTCATACCAACTGATACTGCATCTGCTGATCTGGACCTACTCAATGTGACCAGTACCACCTAAGCATACTTCACTTCGGACTGTGTCCATAGACGTCAGACATGGAATGCCAATTCTTGAGCTTCATTACTCTGGTGATATCATTCCATAACTCCATTTCGAGTGGCACACTTAACAAAACTTCAAAACCTAAATATAGACCAGGGCCCATGAGATAAGACATATGTACATTTATTTATAAATTAGGAGAAAATATATACCTTAAAGAAAAGTGCACATTAATTTGCATTGAGTCAAAAAAATGAATCAAGAAAGTAGAAAGAACTAAAAAGATACCTTAAAGTACCTAATGAAATAATTTCTACTTAGAGCTAAATACCCTCCTCTCCTACCTCCTATTACATGCCCACCAAATCACTCCAAAGCTAGCTGTGTCAGACAAAGTAAGAACTACCAAAGCCGAATAGGAGCAAGAAACTGAAATAACAATAACTATTTAGTCACAGTCAGGCCACCCCATCACCTTGGGCCCTACTCAGGAAGCCCTGGCGTTCTCACACAGACATGATGGTCCTAGACCTCTAGCAGATCCCTCTCGCCAGTGTCACTGGTAATCTCCATCAAGAACAACATAATGGACTCCTCTGTGGGTCCCTATGGGACCTTGCCCTCAATGTGGATCAATAATGGTAGGGAGTTCCACTCTCTTAAGGGAAGCTGGACTACATACTCTACTACTCTAGGAAGATAGGTTCTGAAGTTAGTGCAGCCTGGAATGTTCCTAATCATTACCACAGAATGTGAGCTGAGATCTATGAAGATGTAAAGCTTACATAGGCTCCTATGCTGACTATGGGTCCCAGATCAAATGGATGGGTTTTACAGTTAACGATATTTATATTATTTTCCCATATTTGGGAGCTACTCTCTTCCCTGATCCAGCTTTCTAGTTATTTTTCCAACTATGACACCATTTCCCCAGATAATAACCTGGGTCCACCTGCATAATAGATGTCCGGCTCATGCGAAAGCTAGTAAAATCATGGGCCCTCTGTAATATACCTAGTCAGACCTACTAGCTTTTTCCAAAATGAAGACCACAATATTTATCTTCAGTATTCTTGCCATTATCTTCATGATCAGTCAAAATTTTGTTCTGCTTTATATTTTAACTCTTTTTCAGTCACCAGGTTCCGGATGATACCATGATGCCAACCCAACTGCCTTGGGCATAGGACCCACCATGTGTCTTAGAACCCTGATTTCCCAGAGCCCTGCCCCACTAGGGAAAGAATGAGACAGGCTGGGAATATGGATCGACCTGTCAACACCTATGTTCAGTGGAGAAGCAGTTACAGAAGCCAGACCTTTCACCTTCTTTCATACTCCCTGAAGGATAAAGAATAGGGGAGCTATCAAGGGATGTGATTGGGTATGGAGCTCTCGGGGTGGGCAATGTGCAGAAATGTACCCCCTTATTTTATGGTCTTGTCAATGTTTTCATTTGTTAACTTTTTATTTATAAAAATGAAACACAAAAACCATAAGATAAGAGGGGTACAACTCCACACAATTCCCGCCACCAGAACTCTGTATTATAGGTAAAAAAAATTAAAGTAAAGTCATCATTACCAATAAAAAGCTCAAACAAAATACATATAAACTAACTCAAAATGAGATAAATAATTAGATATTAGACCTGATGGCAAGCAATTAAATATACAAAAAATTATGTAGATGAAACATATTGGCAACTAATGCAGGAATAAAGAAATGGGACTACAGGATAAAAGAGATTTTTTTTTAATTTAAAAAAACTTATAAATTTAAGGAAGCAACTGGGAGAATATTTTCAAATCACACATCTTATAAGATAGTGATATTTAAAATATAAAAAGAAATAATTTGAACAATAAAAAAATTCAAGTCACTTAGTAAAAATTTGTTTAGAAGATCTGAACAGACAGATCTCCAAATAAGAAATACATGGCCCACAGACATTAAAGTATGTCCCATGTCATTCATTAATAGAGGCATGCATATTAAAATCACAGTGAGCCATGAGTTCACATCTGTGAGAATTTATTGCAATAGCAAAGCAGTAAATGTCAAGTGTTTACAAGAATATGGAGAAATAGAGACTCTGGCACATCACTGATGGGAAAGCAAAATGCTGGTCTTTATGAGAAGCAGTACAGAGAGTCCTTAAGCAAATAAAAATAGAAATATCTTATGATCCAGGAAAACTATTCCTACGAATACATACAAAAATTATGAAAACACCAGTCTTGGAGGATATATATATATATTAATAGCCTAAGTATTCCCAATAGCCAAAATATGGAATCAATATAAAGTCCATGTACACCTAGGAAAAAATATGGATTATATACATAATGTAGTACTACCTTGAAATCAGACAAATATGAGATTGTTTCATTTGGAACAAAAAAACATAAAACTGGAGATGGGGTCTGGAATCTAACACACCATTAAACATGCATAGTGCAAAGCAAAGGGACCAGCATAAGGAAACCTATTCAAGACCACGGCTCCCCATGTGTAGGGCATCACTTGTATGTAGTGAAGCAGGTCTGCAGGTGTCTAGCATTCTCTCCCCCTCTCTGTCTTTCCTCCTCTTTCAATTTATCTCTGCCCTATCCAACAATAACAGCAACAACAACAATGGAAAAAATATGTCGCCATGAACAATAAATTCATTGTGCAGGCACCGAGGCCCAGCAATTACACTGGAGGTTAAAATAAAATGAACCAAAAAAAAAAATCCCTGGACTGATCCAAAAATGAGCAGACAATATGAAGAGAACATTCACTGCAGAATATATTCAA
Source organism: Erinaceus europaeus (assembly GCF_950295315.1). Classification (NCBI taxonomy): domain Eukaryota; kingdom Metazoa; phylum Chordata; class Mammalia; order Eulipotyphla; family Erinaceidae; genus Erinaceus; species Erinaceus europaeus. The sequence goes on from NC_080185.1 coordinate 65,779,373, forward strand.
AAGGCTAACAAACACATGAAAAATTTCTCCAGGTCACTGATTGTCAGAGAAATGCAAATAAAAACAATATTGAGATACTACCTCACCCCTGTGAGAATGGCATACATCAAAATATGAAAACAGAAACAAATGCTGGAAGGTTGTGGGGAAAAAGAACCCTCCTACACTGCTGGTAGGGATGTAAATTGGACCAACCTCTGTGGAGAACAGTCTGGAGAATTTTCACAAAACTAGACATCAACCTTCCATATGAACCAGTAATTCCTCTCCTAGGGATATATCCTAAGGACTCCATAACACCCAGTCAAAAAGACATATGTACACCTATGTTCATAGCAACACAATTCGTAATAGCTAAAATCTGGAAGCGAAGCAGGTGCCCAGCAACAGAAGAATGGCTGAGAAATCTGTGGTATATGTACACTATGGAATAGTACACAGCTATTAAGAACAATGAACCCACTCTCTCTGACCCATCTTGGATGGAGCTAGAAGGAATTATGTTAGGTGAGCTAAGCCAGAAAGACAAAGACAAGTATGGGATGACCCCACTCATAAATAGAAGTTTAGAAAGAAGAACAGATGCCAATTAATTTGATTGCAGCAATAACTGTCTACTGTCTTTTTAAACCCTAAAACAGCAATAACCTCCTGCTTCTTCTATAGAGCCTATATTTCCCCCAGTCCTGAAACCTCTAGGGTGGGGTTCACTTTCCTTCATGCCTCTCTCAATTATTACCAAATTATATTGCATCTGCTGATCCCAACCTAATCAATGCAATAAGTATCACCTCAGCATGCTCCACTTCAGACTGTTCAAAGATGTCAGGCATGTAATGTCAACCATTCAGCCTCATTACTCCAGTGAGACATTTCCTTTAATAGGATTCCCTAATTCCATTTCAGGTAATTCACTTCATAACAAAGTCCCAAAACCTAGATATATACCAGGTCCCATGAGATAGGGCATATGTTCACATGTATCCATAAATTAGGGCAAAATATATACCTAAAAACAAAAGTGCACAATAGCCTGCAGTGAGTCAGTATATGCAGCAAGTAGAAAGGCCTAAACAGACACCATAAAGTTCCTAACGAAATAGTGTCTACAGAAGAAGGAGAAGGAGGAGGAGGAGGAGGAGAATGGTAATATGAGTATGTTGGGGACATTTACTGAAATATTGGTGATCCTAGGTTAGCAGTGAGAGAGAAAAAAATGCTCATAACAGCTTCTTATAAACACCAATGCCCTGCCTTTACTTCCTTGCTAAGCCATACCCACACCTGTTACCATTCCAATTTCCCCATTCAACATTCATTTCCTTGTGTGCCTGGGTATAAAAGGAAGGGGGAGCAGCTAACTGGGGCCATTTTCCACTTTTCTCCCATGGGGTTCTAGACTGACTTCTAAATGATCTATTAACAAGTGAACTGGTCATTTTTAAGAGAGATGAAAATTTACTGGGATAAAGTAGGGACAGAATGGAGATGAAAATACAAGCCATGTATATATGTAGACCCCAGAGAGAGAGAAAAAATGGTCCAGGACCTCCTGGTATTTCCAACTTTATAGTTCCTTCAGGGTTTATATAGCTCCTTCAGATGCCCTTGAGGGATGGAGGGTGTGCCTCAGCCTTTGTCTTCCAGTGCTCTATCCTTGCAGTCAGGTAGGGAGGAAGTTTCTAATTGCTGAGTAGTATTCCATCATGTATATATACTACAACTTGCTCAGCCACTCATCTGTTGTTGGGCACCTGGGTTGCTTCCAGGTTTGGCTATTACAAACTGTGCTGCTAAGAACATATGTGTACACAGATCTTTTTGGATGGGTGTGTTGTGTTCCTTAGGATATATCCCCAGGAGAGGAATTGCAGGATCATAGGGTAGGTCATTTCTAGCCTTCTGAGAGATCTCCAAACTGTTCTTCACAGAGATTGGACCAACTGACATTCCCACCAGTAGTGCAGGAGGGTTCCTTTGACCCCACAACCTCTCCAGCATTTGTTGCTGCTACTTTTCTGATGTATGACATTCTCACAGGAGTGAAGTGGTATCTCATTGTTGTCTTTATTTGCATTTCTCTGACAATCAAAGACTTGGAGCATTTTTTTCATATGTTTCTTGGCCTTTTGGATCTCTTCTGTGGTGAATGTTCTTTCCATGTACTCTCCCCATTTTTTGATGGGGTTATTTGTTTTCTTGTTGTTGAGTTTGGCAGGCTATATATATATATATATATATATATATATATATATATATATATATTATATATATATATGGTAATTAGCCTCTTGTCTGCTGTATGGCATGTAAAGATCTCCCATTCTGTGAGGGGTCTCTTGGTTTGGGTAGTGGTTTCTTTTGCTATGCAGAAGCTTTTTAATTTGATGTAGTCCCACAGCTTTATACTTGCTATAGTTCTATTTGTAATTGGATAAGTTTCATTGAAGATGTCTGTAAAATTTATGCAGAAGAGTTCTGCCAATATTTTCCTCTAAGTATTTGGTAGTTTCTGGTCTAACTTTCAAGTCCTTGATCCATTTGGAATTTACTATTGTGTTTAGTGAAATATAAGGGTTCAGGTTGATTCTTCTACACATTTCAACCCATTTTTTTTCGAACACCATTTGTTGAAGAGACTCCCCTTTCTCTATTTAATAGTGGTAGCATCTTTGTCAAAGATTAGATATCCATACGTGTGTGTGCTAATTCTGGGCTCTGAATTCTATTCTGCTGGTCACTGTGTCAATTTAGGTTCCAGTACCAAGCAGTTTTGATTACAGTGGCCCTATAATACAATTTTAGATCTGGGAGTGTGATGCCTCCAGTTCTGTTCTTTCTTCTCAAAATTGTTTTGGCAATTCTAGGTCTTTTCTGGGTCCACATGAACATTTGTAGCATTTGTTCTACTATTGTAAAAAATGTGGTTGGGATTTTGATGGGGATTGTATTAAATTTGTACATAGCTCTCAGCATTATATTTATTTTGATGATGTTAATTCTTCCATCCATCAACATGAATATTTTTACACTTTTTCAATTTCCTTGGGTAGTGACTCATAATTTTCAGTATACAAGTCTTTCACTTCTTTGGTTACGTTTACTCCTAGATATTATATTGTTTTTGTTGCTATAGTAAAAGGAATTGATTTCTTGATTTCAACTTTTTCTAACTTAGTGTTTGCATAGAGGAATGCCACTGACTTTTGAATGTTAATTTTGTAGCCTGACATCTTACTGTATTGCCTGATAATATCCAAAAGCTTCTTGCTGGATTCTTTAGGGTTTTCTATGTACACAATCATGTCATCTGCAAATAAGGAGAGTTTGACTTCTTCTCATCCAATCTGTATCCCTTTAATTCCTTGCTCCTGCCTGATTGCTATGGCAAGAACTTCCAACACTAGTTGAATGATAATGGTGATAGTGGGCAGGCCTGTCTAGTACCTGATCTGAGGGGAAAAACTTCCAGTTTTACACCATTGTGTATGATGTTGGCTGTAGGTTTGCTATATATAGACTTCCACTATCTTCAGGAATTTTCCATCTATTCCCATTTTTTGTAGTGTTTTGATCATAAAGTGATGTTGGATTTTGTCAAAGGCATTCTCTGCAGCACTGATATGACCATGTGGTTTTTGGTCTTGCTTTTATTGATGTGGTGGATCACGTTGATTGATTTATGTATATTAAACCAACCTTGCATGTCTGGGATAAACCCCAGTTGGTCACGATGAACAATTTTTTCAATATACTGTTGTACCCAGTTGTCTAGAATTTTGTTCAATATTTTAGCATCTATGTTCATCAGAGATATTGGTCTGTAGTTTTCTTTTTTGGTTGTGCCCCTGTCTGGTTTTGTTATTAGGGTGATGTTGGCTTCATAGAAGCTGGAAGGGAGTATTCCAGTGTCTTCAATCTTCTGGAAGACTTTTAAAATTAGACATATTAGTTTTTCTTTCAAAGTTTTGTAGAATTCATTTGTAAAACCATGTGGTCCAGGACTTTTATTTTGGGGAATACTTTTGATATCTGTTTTAATTTCTTAGCTGAGATAAGCCTCTTCAAGTTATCTTCTTTCTCTTTACTTAGTTTTGGAAGTTCATAGGTATCTACAAAATCGTCCATTTCTTCCAGGATCTCTTGTTTGATGGCACAGAGTTGTTCATTGAAGCCTCGCATGATATGTTGAATTTCTGCGGTGTCTGTTGAGATATCTCCTCTTTCATTTATGATCTGATTTATTTGTGCCCTCTCCCTTTTTTTATGAGTCTGGCTAAAGATTTGTCAATTTTGTTTACTCTTTCAAAGAACTAAATTTTACTTTCATTGATCTTTTGTATGTTTTTCATATTTAATGTTATTTATTTCTGCCCTAATTTTAGTGATTTCTGTCCTTCTGGTTTCTTTATGTTTCCTTTCTTCTTCTTCTTCTTCTTCTTCTTCTTCTTCTTCTTCTTCTTCTTCTTCTTCTTCTTCTTCTTCTTCTTCTTCTTCTTCTTCTAGGTCTTTGAGATGTGCAATCAGGTTATTTATGTGTGCTTTTTTGTTTCCTAATGTGCGCTAGTATGGCTATGCACTTCCCTCTCAGTACTGCCTTAGCCTTTCCCAAATACTTTCATAGCTTGTGTCTTCATTTTCATTGAACTCTCGAAACATTTTGATTTCTTCCTTTATTTCCTCTTTGACACAGTAGTTATTAAGTAGTGTACTGCTGAGGTTCCACATTTTGTAACTATTACTAATCTTTTGTTTATTATTAAATGTTAGTTTAATTCTACTGTGTTCTGAGAAGATGCTTGGGATGATTTCAATGCTCTTGAATGTGCTGATGGTGTCTTTGTGGCCTAACATATAGTCTATCCTTGAGAATGACCCATGTGGACTTGTGTTGAATGTGTATGCCAGTTTTTTTTGGTGAATGACTCTGAAAACATCCAATAGTTATAGTTCATCTATCTCCTTATTTAGCTATCTCATTCCTTTATTGATTTTCTGCCTGGATGATCTGTCAAGTAGAGAAAGTTGGGTGTTGAAGTCCCCTACTATTACTGTGTTGCTGTTAATATATTGCTGTAGCTCTTTCAGTAGAAGTTTTATGTATTTAGATGGCTTCCAATTGGGTGCATAGATGTTAATATTTGTTAAGTATTCTTGATTTAATGATCCTCTGAGCATTAAATAATGTACATCCCTATCTTTTAAAATTTTATTTGTTTTTAAGTCTATCGTGTCAGAGATCAGAATAGCTGTTCTTGCCCTTTTTGTGGGCCATTGGCCTGTATGATAGTTTTCTATCCTTCACTTTGAGTCTGTGTTTGTCTTGTTGATTTAGGTGGATTTCCTGTAGACAGCATGTTGTTGGGTTGTGTTTTCTAATCCATCTTCCTACTCTATGCCTTTTAATAGGTGAATTCAGGCCATTGATATTTATTGATATCAAAGATCTTTGATATTTTACCACCATTCTTATAGATTTTTAGTGTGCTCTGATACATGGCATATTTATGGTGGTCTGACTGTTTATGGGAGAACTTTCAGAACTTCTTTCAGAGCAGGCTTGATGATACTTGATTATTTCAACTGTTGCTTGTCTCCATCTAGTCTGAATGACAGTCTAGCAAAACACAGTAGTCTTGTTTGAAAGCCTTTCTCATTTAGCACTTGATAGAAAGCTAGCCATTCTCTTATAGCCTGTGGTGTTTGTGTGGAGAAGTCTGTTGCTAACCTTATGGGCTTTACTCTTTAAGTGACTCTTTGTTTTTCTCTTGAAGCTTTCAGGATCCTTTCTTTATCCTTATTCCTTTCCATTCTAAATAAGATGTGTCTTTAAGTCTGGGATAATTCTGTTTGGGACCCTCTGGGTTTCTTGAAACTTTATGTCTTTTATATTGTCTATACTAGAAAAGTTCTCAGCTATTATGTCCTGAAGAATGCTTTCTTCCCCTTCCTCTTTTTCTTCCTCTGGTAAGCTAATAATACGTATATGATTTCTTTTGAAGCCATCCCATAGGTCTCTATTGTTGTTTTCAGTATCTCTTAATCTCTTTTTGAGATCTCTTACTTCTTTTTTAATTGTCTCTAATTCATCCTCAATCTTACTATTTCTGTCTTCAGCCTTATTTATTCTATTCTCTTTCCCTTCTACTGTTTTCTGTAGTTCGTCTATTTTGTTACCCTGTTCTGATACTGTTTTAGCTTGTTCAGCTAGCTGTGTTCTTAGCTCAGCTATTTCAGCTTTCAGGTCTCTAATAACCTTGAGATAATTAGAGTTTTCTTCCAGGGTCTCATTTGTTGTTTCTTCATTTCTGATGACAATACTTTCAAACTCTTTACTCACTCCTGTGATTATTTACTTAACTAATATTTGGATGTTGACTTCATTATTTTGTTATTCACCCTTTGGGGGGCTTTTAGCTGGACTCTTGTCCTGGTTCATTTCTCCAATATTTCTTCTTGTTGGTTTAACCAATCTATATTGTATGTTATGAAGTCCCTCTCTCAGTACTTTTCAAATTACTGATCATTCTTGCCTGGATTGACTTGTGTCTAAGTAAGGTAATTAAAGGGTTAAGAGTTGTGGAAATTGACAGTTGTTTCAATATTATTTTAATTCTTGAGTTGGAGCACAGTGGTTTTAAAAGCCTCTTTTGCTATTTTTCTTCCCTATAGGCTTTGGGAGCCTGAGGGCTTTTAAACTCAAAGTAGGCTTTTTACCTTAATTCATCACTTCTGACAAAGAGATATAGCAGGTTGGTGGAGAGATAATGCAGTGGTTATTCAAAGAGACTCTCACACCTCAACGATCCAAAGCTACAGGCTCAATTCAGCTTCTCTTCCAAGCTGGGCAGCACTGCTGGGCCCTTTGAGTTTCTAAACAAGTCCTGTTTTTAGTCTGTAGGTTCTAAGGCAATTATTCACTATGTTCTCATCAGGAGAAAAACATGGAAAGGCTCCTACCACACAGACCCACTGCTAGGCCACTAAAGTATAGGTCTTACCCTGAGTTTCCTGGTTAGTTTTCTGCCCCTGGTGTCAGCACAAGTCCTTCCTCTGCTGCTCTAGCCTCTGAGGGCAGTAGCAGTGGAAACTCACAGTTGCATTTGGTGAGTGTTATGGGTGTTTTATCCTCCCTTCAGCCATCTTTTTTTGGTGAAACAGACTGGAGGTTGTGCCTCAACTGGTAAACTGCCAGACTGTTACCAGTCACTTAATCTTTCCCTAGGCTCCACTCTCTCCACAAGCCACATGTATTTGCATTCACTGGTGATTTAGTGGGCTCCTGAAGTCATTCTAGTCCTGTCTTGTTGTGGTCTCAGATGATCTCCTTTGGTATTCCTAGTTGACCCTAGAAAGGAGAGGAGAGAAACACAGCTGCTGCTGCTGCTCCCTAGCCCCACCTCTGGAAATCCTCTTTTTGTCTTTTAAATAAAGTTTTATGTTTCTTTTCCTTAGCAACAGTTGTGCATGTTATTAATTATTCACACACACATACATATATATATATATATATATATATATATATATATATATATATATATATAATTTTCAGACTCTTTCTCAGTACTTCCCTAAGTGAATAGTTTTTTTTATATATTCTGAAATTACGATTCCCTGACTGGGTAGTGGGGGAACATGTGTTAAAAGTGAAAATTCAGAAGTGGGGGGGGGTGGGGAAGCTTCTTTGATATCTTTGTGGTGGTCTCTGTTAGACTTGCTGATGACATCATGCAGGTATAAGAAATATCCCCTCAGCAGGCAGTCTCATATGCTTCTTAATAATGGCTTGGATTTCTTGATTTATCTTAATATGTATTCTTATTGTAAGGTCACAAATGAAATGTTCACATTAAGTTGCCTTCAGGTAGATGATGAGGGAGGAGGGGGTCTCATAGATAGTCACAAAGTAATACTTTTTAAAGGAAAAAAATCCCTTTAGTCTAGAAGAAAGTCAAATACAAGGAAACTGTGTACTTTTAATAAATAAAATAAATGGCTTATTTTAGTCTGGTAGAACCCCACATCCCTTAGTTTAAATAATTAACATATTAAAACCTATTTGTCTCAATCTATCTGTTGGTGAATTCTCAGAGTTAAGCATGGGTACACACATGTGTACATGCATGCACCCGTGTGTGCGTGCGCACACACACACAAAGTGGGGGAGAGATAACCTTTATTAGCTTTATCCTTAGGAAAAATTTCATGTCATGTGATCTTCTTAATATCCCCTTTAATTAGCTTTTACTGTACCAATTTTATTTCCCCATTAATTTTAGCCCATGTTGGTTCAGGAATTTGGTTTCCGAATTTGCTTATTTGTGTGGCTTCTCCATGTCTAGGTACTTTATTTTAACTACACCAGCAATTTTGAAGTAATGCCTAAAAACTTTACATGTCTGTGCTCCTTTGCCCACTGTCTATTTCAGTTCATAACCTCCTTTGTGATAGGAAAAAGGATTTATTAAAAATAGAAAATATGCATTGTGTAATGTGATACCCAGGTTCTAAATCCACTTTCCCTCCATGGTATTTTTCTGGTCTTTGGTTCTTGCTGTCATATGGGTCCATTCTATGTCCATTTGTAGACAATGCCATTGTTTTCAGGTTTGGAGGTTTGGTGTTGGAGGATCAAATTTCAAGGTCTGCAGGCTATGGTGAGGGAGAAATCTTCTTTCAAGTGTCCATTTCCAGACATGCAGGCAGAGGAAAAACTGGGGTCCTTTTCATTCTTTCTTGCTAAATTACAATATTGGTTGAATTGTTATTCTAAGAATTTGGTTTAAAGACTATATTTTTGTCATGTCTCAGCATGGATACCTTTGTAGCATTATTTTTTTTTTAGTTAAAATAAAGCCACTTGAAAACATGTTTCAAAATGGTTACATATTTTGAGGACATAATTTAGGCTTAAACATTTTAATTAATAAATTAAACAATATTTTTAAGATTACTACTGCTGATTCATGAATGTGCAGAAAAATGTCTGGTATTCAGATAGACTTTGAATACTTGAAAAATATTTTGATATATTAAACTAATAAAAATTATCATAGTTCTGTTGTGGGGGTAAAGGGGGCTGATGCTTGTTTCCCAAACATTTGAAAAGTTCAGCACACATTATCTCAACAAAGAATTGAGGAGATAGCATTATTTTCAGAAATTTTAAATTTTATTTGAGAAAATTGAAAAACTTCACGTCAGGACATGAGAGAGAGAGAGAGAGAGAGAGAGAGAGAGAGAGAGAGAGAGAGAGTTACTTCTTACACGATGACCTGGAGAAAAAAGAAAACAGAGAGCCACGCCTACAGATGTATGTTTTAATTCCCAAGCCCCACCTCTGCCTTTCCAAACCACACCTCTAAGGACTCCCATTTTTTGAGCAATAACCTCCAGGTACCTCCCGTACCTGAACAGTTCTATAATAACATATAAATAAGAAAACTGGGGAATTGACTGTAGTGCAGGGGTTTAAGTGCACGTGATGCAAAGCGCAAGGACTGGCATAAGGATCCTCATTCGAGTCCCGCTCTCCACCTGCAGGGGAGTCACTTCACAAGTGGGGAAGCAGGTCTGCAGGTGTCTATCTTTCTCTTCCTCCTCCATCTTCCCCTCCTCTCTCCATTTCTCTCTGTCCTATTGAACAACAACAACATCAACAATAATAACTACAACAACAATAAAAGCAACATGGGCAATAAAAAGGAAATAAATATTAAAATAAAGAAAGAAAATTGGTATGCTTTCTTGGTTTCAGTGCACAAGGTGCATTGATTAAATGTTTTATTTAATAGAATCACAATTAACTTCATCATGAAGTTACTTTAATAATAAAAGTGTATCTAAGCTTCATTTTCATTTTTAAATGTATCTGGAAGTTTCTGGGCTGCAGATCTATGAAGCAAAGATCTTACTTGCGCAAAAATCATATTTGGGTGGCAGAAGTAAGAATTGCAAAAATTACACACAAAAGAGCACCTTTGACCAAGTTCAACTTCATCCACTTTTAAAGAAATTTCAGTTCATTTATTGAAACTTTTTTCCTTTTGAGTGTCACCAATATTGCAGGAATGAAACTTGTTCTATCAAAATAAATAAAACTATTACAGGGAGACAGTTTGTCACCCACGTTTATATGGGTTTCTTGACTCTGTTGGTATAGCAATCACTGATTTGAGGGGCTCTTACAAAACCAACAATAATTAATTGTATGGGAATGGACTTTAATTGCCTTGAATTGGAGACAGTGACAGACACTCAGAAAAGTCCATAATGACTGACCCCCTCCCCTTGCCACCTTCAGTTATTATTTTTCTCCTTACTAGACCACCACTCTGTATTGGGGGTAAGAGGGACCAGAAATTGTTTCCCCAACATTTAAAATCTTTGACAAGCATTATCTCAGCAAATAATTGAGGAAAGAGCATGATTTTCAGGAATTTTAATCTTTATTTTGGAAGTTTTAAAACATTCATATGTTAGGCCAAGAGAAAGTAAGATAGGGAGATTGAAAGAGAGAGAAAGAGAGAGAGAGAGAGAGAGAGAGAGAGAGAGAGAGAGAGAGAGAGAGAGAGCTCATACTCATATGATGACCTGGACAAAGTGTGAGCCTTACTAACAGGTCTTGCTTTTAACACCCAAGCCCTGCCTACACCTTTCCAAGCCACACCTATCACTACTCTCATTTTCTGGGCTGTACCCTACAGTACCTCCTGTCCCTCAACATTTATAGTGTCCTCTACTCAGCTCAACTGGGCTCTATGCTCTTAGTTCCAACTGTATTTCTCGCCCATATTTCATGTTGTTGGTTCTTCATATCCTTATTCTGCTGCTATTTCTATTTATTACCCAGAGTTAAAGGTCAATATTCCAAGAAAATACATGCTTAATCATTTGCCTTGCATTCTTCCTTTGGGGTAATTTTTCATTCCTTTGTTCTTTGATACCAAGAATTCTGTGAAATGTAGTTTTTCTTTTTTTTTTCTTTTTTATTTAAGAAAGGATTAATTAACAAAACCATAGGGTAGGAGGGGTACAACCCCACACAATTCCCACCGACCAATCTCCATATCCCACCCCCTCCCCCGATAGCTGTCCCATTCTCTATCCCTCTGGGAGCATGGACCCAGGGTCATTGTGGGTTGCAGAAGGTAGAAGGTCTGGCTTCTGTAATTGCTTCCCCGCTGAACATGGGCGTTGACTGGTCGGTCCATACTCCCAGTCTGCCTCTCTCTTTTCCTAGTAGGGTGGGTCTCTGGGGAAGCTGAGCTCCAGGACACATTGGTGGGGTCTTCAATCCAGGGAAGTCTGGCCGGCATCCTGATGACACCTGGAATCTGGTGACTGAAAAGAGAGTTAACAGAAATGTAGTTTTTCTGTATCAAGCTACACACCTTTAATTCTTAATTCTTCATGAAGAAAAGGTAATAGGGTAGTAGTGACCTGTAACAAAATCACACACACACGCACGCACACGCACACGCACACACACACACTAGAAATATAGGACAATAGGAATCATGGAATCAATATTGACTCTCAATATAAGAAAACTAGTTATAACACTAATGAATATTGTGGTAGAGATAGCATAATGGTAATACAAAGTATCTTTCATGTCTGAGGTTCCAATGTCCCAGGTTCAGTCCCCAGCATCACCACAAGCCAAAACTAAGGAGTACTCTGGAAAAAAAATACTAATCAATGCCTTTAGTAGTAATCTTCCCTGGGATTAAATTTATACTAAAGAAAAACTATTGGACAAATCACAAAAAATAAATCAATTTAATCAATAAACTTGCAACTCCAATATTGTGGCATATCCCCAATCTGAGAGTAGTGCCTAATATTTGCTAAGTGTTTTGAAGTTTTGATCACCTTTGAGGTGCTAATTTTTGTTTTTTATCTGCCTGTTATAAAACTGTAGTATATGACAGAGAGCTATTTAAATTATAAATGCTATATAACCCTTTATAAATAAAAATCTAAAGCAAGCTACATATACCTAAATATTTTGAAAAGCCATATTTCCTGCTCCTACTACTTCTCCTCCTCCTCCTCCTCCTCCTCCTCCTCCTCCTCCTCCTCCTCCTCCTTCTTCTTCTTCTTCTTCTTCTTCTTCTTCTTCCTTTTTTGAACCATGAATTTAAAGATTTACTATGATTTTGACAATATTTTCTAATCTGAGTTCCATGGTAGTTTGAGATCTTTTCAAAATGGGGCAGGGTGGTGGCAAACCTGGTTAATTACTCACATCAGAGTGCACAAGGATCCAGGTACAAGGCCCTGGTTCCCATATGCAGGGGGAAAGCTTCACAAATGGTGAAGCAGGGATGTAGTTGTCTCTCTGTCTCTCTTCCTCACTATCTCCCCCATCACTCTTAATTTCTGGCTGTCTTTATCCAATAAATAAAGATAATACAAAAAATCTAAAAAAATATATATGCTGTCAAAGAAATGTTTGTTGAAATATCCAGTCCTGCCCCCCTCAGGTAGTTCTCTTTTTTCCTTCCTTCCTTCCTTTCTTCTTTTTCTTTTTCTTCTTCTCTTCTCTTCTCCTACTCCTCCTCCTCCTCCTCCTCCTTCTTCTTCTTCTCTCTGTCAAAATTTTTGTTTCTACAGTTGTTGTTTTTATAATTCAGAGATAGTTCAGTTGAGGAACATATACAGCTAAGTAGGACAATTTTTATTTAAAAAAAACCTGCCAATATTATATTATACAACAGGTATCCTGTATTGATTTTCTTAATTCTGAAAGTATTTGTAAGCATTAAATTAAAGACTGCCTAGGAAACCCACATTTAAACATAAACTTCATTCACACTCAAATTATTTTATAAGTATAGGAAAAGTACTGATGTCTATGTTGAGTGTGTCATCATCAGTGTCATAGTATGAGGGAACATTTATCTACATCCATCTGAGTTCTCAGAATGGCCAAGATGTATAAATAGCAGCAGATGGGTTAGCAAAATAAAGTCAATTTGCTAATATGTGCACAAAGGTTGTTACAAATATGCTGGGCCTGTCCTCAGTTGTGAAGACCAATTTGTTCTTCTGGCTGGCAATGCACACAAGACCCCAAAGAGAATAAGGCAGCATACAACAAAATTTGGGGGGAATTTATTAGAATAAACAAGTTAAGAAATAGTCACCATGAGAGGAGTGGACAGTAAAAAGGAGCCATCTGCCCCAAGGCTGAAACAAAGGAAGGCATGTCAGCAAATACAGAGCCAACTGTCTGCTGCTAGGAAGGAATGTATTGGTAATATGTGTTTCAGCTGAAAATTGGGTACTGAAGTCAACAGGGTGAAGAATCTTTTGGTAGCCACACTGGAGTCAGAGGCAGATTTGTGTCCCATTCAGTTGCCTCTTATTCAATTGCTAGGTGTGGAAACCTTTTTTTTTTTTTTTATGTTCTGAATGACTAGAATCTAACTGCTAGTTTACACACACTTATGTTTTAAGCCTAGGATTTTTCACTGGCCTATCACTAAACTGTGAGTCTGAAAAAGTCTTATTATAATTGTATGCTATAACAAGTTGGGGAGAGAAGAGTTTAAATCTCAAGCTAAGAAATGAGGTTATGTGTTATTTGAGAGGAGGGACAGTGGATAAAGCATTGTGCACTATAAGTATGAGGCCCAGATTTTATTTCTAGCATCCCATGTAAGAGAGTTATGCTCTAATTTTAACATAAACAAACAAAAAGGATCCAAGAGGGGGCTGAGCGGCAGTCCAGAAGGTTAAGCTCATATAGCACAAAGCGCAAGGACTGAATAAGGATCCCAGTTTGAGCCCAGGCTCCGCACCTGCAGGGGAGGCACTTCACAGGTGGTGAAGCAGTTCTATAGGTGTCTATCTTTCTCTACCCCGTCTGTGTTCCCATTCTCTCTCAATTTCTTTCTGTCCTATCCAACAACATCAATAAAGTCCCAGGTACCAGATTCTACCATAAGCCAGGCTGAATTCCCTCGGCAGAGGACTTCACCAATATGTCCAGTGCCGGGATAGCCTGAAGGTGCTTCTTCCTGAGCAAGTGCTCTCTGGGTTAGAGAGAACTTGACTGGTTCCAACTTAGGCTGTTGCGTGGGAGAGGGATCAGGAACTCATGTCGGACTAGCATCACAGGAGAGAGACCCAGGGACTCTTGGAGCCGGACAGCAATTCCAAGTGTGTTTAATAAGAAGAGAAGCTGTATTTATACTCGCCAAGTAGGGTGGAAACAGGATGTGATGTAGAGACGGTGGAGCAAAAAGAGAGTGGTGGAAATCAGAGTGTGACTAGGAGAGGGGGTGGGGCAAAAAAACAGTTTGAACCAGTGGGATTAAACCAATGCCCTACAGGCAGGGAAGTTCTTAGGTAGCTGGTTATGTAAATAGACCACAGAGTTAAGCAGGGGGAAGTTGGCATACTGAAAAAATCTCCCTCTTTCTTTTTAACTAATGGCCATAGTATCAGAAGTGTGGGGCACTTTGTGAGGCAGAGAGACTGATAGGATGAGGCACACCTTTGGGGCTCTACTGTCCCTCCTTGCTCAACCTCTCAGTAAAGAGAGAGACTAACAGGATTGACACACCCCTCAGGCTCAAACCCTTCCAAGCTCAACCACATCCTCACAATTTCCCAACATCTCCCTCTTACTTAATGGCCATATATAAATGGGTCAGTGTCTGTAAAATGCTCCATCTCTGTTAGGGGAATAGCAGTGTAGGGGTGAGCAGAAACCTGTTGAGAAGAAACCTGAATGATAGCATGTCAGTGTCTTCAAAAAGAACTAGCACAAGACAGGGAGGGATAAGTAAGAGTAGCAAGGGACAGAGACTGAAGAGAGTCCTGATAGGTGGAGAGGGGTGCTGCCTGATGGGTGGAGGAGTGGGGGGCTGATAGGCCAAGGGGTGAGAGGGGTGATCTGGCATTGCAGAATCCCAAGACAGCTGGATGCAAGGTACATGGACTACTACAGTCAGTCCTCAAGAAGTCCAGCAGTGTAAAAGGAGTGTACAAAGGTGTACCAGCAAGTCCGATAGAAGTGTCAGTCCAGGAAGATTCGACTTCCGGAGGCGGAGCTATGAGCAGCAGATCGCTTTCTCTCCTCTCCTCTCCTCTCCTCTCCCGGATCAACTAGGAATACCAAAGGAGACCACCTGGACCTAAACAAGACAGGACTAGAATGACCACAGAAACCCAGTAAATCACCCGTGAGTACAAACACGCGTGGCTGGTGACAGAGAGGAGAGAGGGGGCTAAGAAGAGATTAAGTGACTGCTAACAGTTCGACAGTTTGTCAGTGGAGACACCACCTCCAGTCTGCTCCACCAACAAGGGGACAGCTGAAGGGAGGAAAGGACTCCCCAGAGACTCACCAAGTACAACTCTGAGTCTCCATTGCTACTACCCTCAGAATCTGGAGCAGCAACAGGGAGGGACACCAGGGCACAGAGATCTAACCGGGAAACTCAGGAGAAGACCTATACCTCGGTGGCATAGATGAAGGGCTGTGAAAGTCTCTTTGCATAACCACTGGATTATCTCTGCCACACCCTGCTTTATCTCTTGGTCAGGAGTCATTGATTAAGCCAAGAAGCCTATTGATAGTTTAAAAGCCCTCAGGCTACCATAGCCTACAGGGGGAAAAAAAAAAAGGCTTTGACACCACTGAACTCCAACTCAGGGATTGAAAAAACTGTTAACTTATATAAAATGGTTAAAACAACAAGAAAAAATAATGGAGACTCGAACCAGAACAAGAGTCCAGCTAAAAGTCCTCCAGAGGGCGAAGCACAAAACAACGAGTTCAACATCCAAACATTAGCTAAGGAAATAATAACAGGAGTGAGTAAAGAATTTGAAAAAATTGTAATCAGAACTGCAGGAACAACAAATGAGAATATGGAAGAAAATTCTAATAATCTCATGGTTATTAGAGAGCTGAAAGCTGAAATTGGTGAACTAAGAAGGCAACTAGCTGAACAAGCTAAAACAGTATCAGAGCAGGGCAACAAAATAGATGAACTCCAGAAAGCAGTAGAGGGCAGAGAGAATAGAATCAATGAGGCTGAAGACAGAATTAGCAAGATTGAGGATGAATTAGAGACAACTAAAAAAGAAGTAAGAGATCTCAAAAAGAGATTAAGAGATGCTGAAAACAACAACAGAGTCCTATGGGATGACTTCAAAAGAAACAATATATGCATTATTGGCTTACCAGAGGAAGAAAGAGAAGGGGAGGAAGAAAGCGTTCTCCAGGCCATAATAGCTGAAAATTTCTCTAGTCTAGACAACACCAAAGACATAAAGATTCAAGAAGCCCAGAGGGTCCCAAACAGAATTAACCCAGACCTAAAGACACCAAGACATGTCATACTTAGATTGGAAAGGAATAAGGATAAAGAAAGGATCCTCAAGGCTGCAAGAGAAAAACAAAGAGTCACCTACAAAGGAAAACCCATAAGATTAGCAGCAGACTTCTCCATACAAACACTACAGGCCAGAAGAGAATGGCAAGATATCTATCGAGTGCTCAATGAGAAAGGCTTTCAGCCAAGAATACTATATCCTGCTAGATTGTCATTCAGACTAGATGGAAGCATCAAAACCTTCTCAGACAAGCAACAGTTGAAGGAAGCAACCATCACCAAGCCTGCCTTGAAAGACGTTCTGAAAGGTCTCCTATAAACAACCAGACCACCACAAATAGAACATATATCAAAACACTCTAAAACTCTACAAGAAGGGCGTTAAAATATCTTCAATCTTTGATATCAATAAATGTGAATGGTCTGAATTCACCTATTAAAAGACACAGAGTAGGAAGATGGATCAGAAAACACAACCCAACAATATGTTGTCTACAGGAAACTCACCTAACGCAACAAGACAAACACAGACTTAAAGTGAAAGGATGGAAAACTATCATTCAAGCCAATGGCCCACAAAAAAGGGCAGGAACAGCTATTCTCATATCTGACATGATAGACTTTAAAATAGATAAGATTAAAAAAGATAGGAATGGACACTACTTAATGCTCAGAGGATCAGTCAATCAAGACGACTTAACAATTATTAATATCTATGCACCCAATGAGAAACCATCTAAATACATCAAACTTCTACTGAAAGAGCTACAGCAATATATTAACAGTAACACAATCATAGTAGGGGACTTCAACACCCCACTCTCTCAACTTGACAGATCATCCAGGAAGAAAATCAGTAAAGACATAAGGGAGCTAAATGAAGAGATAGATAAACTAGAACTATTGGACATTTTCAGAGTCATTCATCCCAAGAAACTGGAATACACATTTTACTCAAATCCACATGGATCATTCTCAAGGATAGACCATATGTTAGGCCACAAAGACAGCATCAGCCTATTCAAGAGCACTGAAATCATCCCAAGCATCTTCTCAGACCACAGTGGAATTAAACTAACACTTAACAATCAACAAAAGATTAGTAACAGTGCCAAAATGTGGAAGCTCAACAGTACACTTCTTAACAACTTCTGGGTCAAAGAGGAAATCAAGGAAGAAATCAAAATGTTTCGAGAGTTCAATGAAAATGAAGACACAAGCTATCAAAATATTTGGGACACAGCTAAAGCAGTCCTAAGAGGGAAGTTCATAACTATACAAGCACACATTAGGAAACAAGAAAAGGCACAAATAAACAGCCTGATTGCACATCTTAAAGACCTAGAAGAAGAACAACAAAGGAACCCTACAGCAACCAGAAGGACAGAAATTACTAAAGTTAGGGCAGAAATAAATAACATTGAGAATAGGAAAACCATACAAAAGATCAATGAAAGTAAATGTTGGTTCTTCGAAAGAGTAAACAAAATCGACAAACCTTTAGCCAGACTCACAAAACAAAAAAGGGAGAAGACCCAAATAAATCGGATAGTAAATGAAAGAGGAGATATCACAACAGACACTGCAGAAATTCAACATATCATGTGAGGATTCTATGAACAACTATATGCCACCAAGTTAGAGAACCTGGAAGAAATGAATGATTTCCTAGATACCTACCAACTTCCAAAACTAAGTAAAGAGGAAGTGGATAACATGAACAGGCCCATCACAGCTAATGAAATTGAAACAGTTATCAAAAATCTTCCCAAAAATAAAAGTCCTGGATCAGATGGTTTTACAAATGAATTCTACAAAACTTTCAAAGAAGAACTAATACCTCTACTTTTAAAAGTCTTCCAGAAGATTGAAGACACTGGAATACTCCCTGCCAGCTTCTATGAAGCCAACATCACCCTGATACCAAAAGCAGACAGGGACACAACCAAAAAAGAAAACTACAGACCAATATCTCTGATGAACATAGATGCGAAAATATTGAACAAAATTCTAGCCAACCGGATACAGCAGTATATCAAAAAAATTGTTCATCATGACCAAGTGGAGTTTATCCCAGGCATGCAAGGTTGGTTTAATATACGTAAATCAATCAATGTGATCCAGCACATCAACAAAAGCAAGACCAAAAACCACATGGTCATATCAATAGATGCAGAGAAAGCCTTTGACAAAATACAACATCTCTTTATGATCAAAACACTACAAAAAATAGGAATAGATGGAAAATTCCTGAAGATAGTGGAGTCTATATATAGCAAACCTACAGCCAACATCATACTCAATGGTGAAAAACTGGAAGCATTTCCCCTCAGATCAGGTACTAGACAGGGCTGCCCACTATCACCATTACTATTCAACATAGTGTTGGAAGTTCTTGCCATAGCAATCAGGCAGGAGCAAGGAATTAAAGGAATACAGATTGGAAGAGAAGAAGTCAAACTCTCCTTATTTGCAGATGACATGATAGTATATATGGAAAAACCTAAGGAATCTAGCAAGAAGCTTTTGGAAATCATCAGGCAATACAGTAATGTGTCAGGCTATAAAATTAACATTCAAAAGTCAGTGGCATTCCTCTATGCAAACACTAAGTTAGAAGAAATTGAAATCCAGAAATCAGTTCCTTTTTCTATAGCAACAAAAACAATAAAATATCTAGGAATAAACCTAACCAAAGAAATGAAAGACTTGTATACTGAAAATTATGAGTCACTACTCAAAGAAATTGAAAAAGACACAAAGAAGTGGAAAGATATTCCATGCTCATGGGTTGGAAGAATTAACATCATCAAAATGAATATATTACCCAGAGCCATCTACAAATTTAATGCTATCCCCATCAAGATCCCAAGCAATTTTTTTTTAGAATAGAACAAATGCTACAAATGTTTATCTGGAACCAGAAAAGACCTATAATTTCCAAAACAATCTTGAGAAAAAAGAACAGAACCGGAGGCATCACACTGCCAGATCTCAAACTATATTATAGGGCCATTGTCATCAAAACTGCTTGGTACTGGAACATGAACAGACACACTGACCAGTGGAATAGAATTGAGAGCCCAGAAATGAGGCCCCACACGTATGGACATCTAATCTTTGACAAAGGGGCCCAGACTATTATATGGGGGAAGCAGAGTCTCTTCAACAAATGGTGTTGGAAAGAATGGGTTGAAATATGCAGAAGAATGAAGCTGAATCACTGTATTTCACCAAATACAAAAGTAAATTCCAAGTGGATCAAGGACTTGGATGTTAGACCAGAAACTATCAGATACTTAGAGGAAAATATTGGAAGAACTTTTTTCCGCATAAATTTTAAAGACATTTTCAATGAAACGAATCCAATTACAAGGAAGACTAAGGCAAGTATAAACCTATGGGACTACATCAAATTAAAAAGCTTCTTCACAGCAAAAGAAACCACTACCCAAATCAAGAGACCCCTCACAGAATGGGAGAAGATCTTTACATGCCATACATCAGATAAGAGTTTAATAACCAACATATATAAAGAGCTTACCAGACTCAACAACAAGACAACAAATAACCCCATCCAAAAATGGGGGGAGGAATTGGACAGAATATTCACCACAGAAGAGATCCAAAAGGCTGAGAAACACATGAAAAAATGCTCCAAGTCTCTGATTGTTAGAGAAATGCAAATCAAGACAACAATGAGATATCACTTCACTCCTGTGAGAATGTCATACATCAGAAAAGGTAACAGCAGCAAATGCTGGAGAGGGTGTGGGGTCAAAAGAACCCTCCTGCACTGCTGGTGGGAATGTCAATTGGTCCAACCTCTGTGGAGAACAGTCTGGAGAACTCTCAGAAGGCTAGAAATGGACCTACCCTATGACCCTGCAATTCCCTTCCTGGGGATATATCCTAAGGAACCCAACACATCCATCCAAAAAGATCTGTGTACACATATGTTCTTGGCAGCACAATTTGTAATAGCCAAAACCTGGAAGCAACCCAGGTGTCCAACAACAGATGAGTGGCTGAGCAAGTTGTGGTATATATACACAATGGAATACTACTCAGCTGTAAAAAATGGTGACTTCACCGTTTTCAGCCGATCTTGGATGGACCTTGAAAAAATCATGTTGAGTGAAATAAGTCAGTAACAGAAGGATGAATATGGGATGATCTCACTCCCAGGCCGAAGTTGAAAAACAAGATTAGAAAAGAAAACACAAGTCGAACCTGAAATGGAATTGGAGTATTACACCAAAGTAAAAGACTCTGGGGTGGGTGGGTGGGTGGGGAGAATACAGGTCCATGAAAAATGATGAATGAAATAGTGGGGGTTGTATTGCTAAATGGGAATCTGGGGAATGTTATGCATGTAAAAAAAAAAAAAAAAAAAGAAGTAGAAACGCAAAGCAGAAATTGACTGAGTTTGGAGTATGGCACCAAAGTAAGAAAGCAGAAGTATACTAGAGTTTGCAGTGAGTACCTCCCTAATACTTCCTCTCCACTTTTCCAAGCTTTGGGTCCATGATTGCTCAACAATCTGTTTGGCTTTGTATGTTAACTCTCTTTTCAGTCATCAGGTTCCAGGTGTCATCAGGATGCCGGCCAGACTTCCCTGGATTGAAGACACCACCAATGTGTCCTGGAGCTCAGCTTCCCCAGAGACCCATCCTACTAGGGAAAGAGAGAGGCAGACTGGGAGTATGGACCGACCAGTCAACGCCCATGTTCAGCGAGGAAGTAATTACAGAAGCCAGACCTTCTACCTTCTGCAACCCTCAATGACCCTGGGTTCATGCTCCCAGAGGGATAGAGAATGGGAAAAATATCGGGGGAGGGGGTGGGATATGGAGATTGGGCGGTGGGAATTGTGTGGAGTTGTACCCCTCCTACCCTATGGTTTTGTTAATTAATCCTTTCTTTAATAAAAAAATAATAAATAATAAAAAAAAAGAAGTGTCAGTCCAATGTCAACAACCAGGGAAAAAATACCGCACGTCTATCTCGATGGGGGAGGACAGCCACTGGAACTTTTATTCTCTGTAGATAGTGAGCTGGAACCACCAAAATAAGACAGGGGAAGCAGAAGCAGGAAGAGCAGACAGTGATGGATGAGAGAAAGGTGGTAGGAAAGTCTTGTCCTTTGGAGTCTGTGAATCAGGTTCTCCAGAAAGTGGCAGGTCACATCATGGGTTTCAGGGGGGGCTGGTAGTTGTAGTTGTCGGTAACGTCGGAGGACAGGGGTCCAAGATAGTTTTCAGATGCTTCATCATGTGAAGGCTTGACATAGATGTGTCAATTACTTATGAAGAAAAAACATGTAACAAATTAGAAGTTTACTATAATTGATAACTCAATGATTATAACTGGTTTAGGTATCTTTATTATTTTGTTTAAAGGACATCTTATGTGACCTCATGTAGCAGTCTCTGTACAGCAGAATTTTCAGACCAAATTTAGGTAATATATATTGATTTTTAACTATTTTTTACATTGGACTTTAAACAAACTCAGGCTACTTATGTTAGTAACAATGTGTTTTATTAACATCTACAATGTCATATTGATGCCAGATTTGTTGTGGATTAATTTCCACAAGATTATTTTACAGGGAATTTTGGGGGCCCCTCCAAAAATGTCCTGTATATAGAATCTGTATTTTAACTTTGGAGATGATAAATTGTCACATTGAATATTTAGACTTTTACCTTAAATACTCAGTTACTTTAGCAAATCAATTTTATCTTTCCTGGTAAGAATGTTGCTTCAAAGTTACACTTTTAACCATTAAGTTAATGTTTACCAAATTTGAAACACACACATAAACATGTAACTTATAACACACAGGAGGAAAAATCTTTTGTTAGGAAGACATATCATTTCAAATGTGAATTTAGATTTCTACTGTCATAGTTGAACCATCTTTACTCACACAGTTTAAGACTAAATATTTCATATTTGTACCATAACTAAAAAATCAAAAAGAGGAAAAAACCATTTTGGACTGTTTCTGGACATCTCCAGAAACCATGGCTGCATCCAACATTCTTCCCTCTCAGTACTGCTTTAGCTGTGTCCCAAATATTTTGATAGGTTGTGTCTTCATTTTCATTAGTTTCCAGGAACATTTGAATTTCCTGTTTGAGTGAGTCTCTGACCCAGTGGTTCTTAAGGAGCATGTTGTTTAGTTTCCAAATTCTGTGACTTTTAATAATTTTCCATTTGTTGTTAAATGTTAGTTTTACTTCACTGTGATCTGAGAAGATACTTGGGATGATTTCAATGCTCTTGAATGTATTGATGCTGTCTTTGTGGCCTAACATGTGGTCTATCCTTGAGTATGTGTTATGTGGATTTGAAAAGAAGGTGTATTCCAGTTTTTTGGGGTGGAGGAGTCTGAAAATGTCCAAGAGGTCTAGTCTGTTAATCTCTTCATTCAATTCTCTTGTATCTTTATTGGTTCTCTGCTTTGTTGATCTGTCTAAGAGTGAGAGTGGGGTATTGAAGTCTCCCACTATTATTGTATTACTATTGATGTATTTTTGAAATTCTTTCAGTAGATGCTTAATGTATTTAGATGGTCCCTCATTGGGTGCATAGATGTTAATAATTGTTAAGTCTTCTTGGCTGATTGATCCTCTAATCATTATGTAATGACCTTGCCTATCTTTTATTACTTTATTTAATTTAAAATCTGTCGTGTCTGAGATGAGAATGGCTGTTCCTGCCCTTTTTTGTGGTCTGTTAGCCTGTATGATAGTTTTCCATCCTTTCACTTTAAGTCTGTGTTTATCTTGTTGTGACAGATGGGATTCTTGCAAGCAGCATATGGGTGGGTTATGTTTTCTGATCCATCCCCCCCACCCTGTGCTTTTTGATGGGTGAGTTTAAGCCATTGGCATTTATTGATATTATGGATTTAATGTATTGTAGTGCCATTGTTCTAAAAAAAATTTTGTTTACTCTGATATATTGCAAGTATTATAGTGATGTTCTTGTTTATAAGAGGTCTTTTAGAACCTCTTTCAGGGACAGCTTGGTGATAGTTGCCTCCTTTAACTGTTGTTTGTCTAAGGAGGTTTTGATCCCTCCATCTAGCTTGAATGAAAGTCTAGAAGGATATATTATCCTTGGTTAAAACCCTTTTTCATTCAGGACTCCATAGATATCTTGCCACTCCATTCTGGCTTTTAGAGTTTGAGTGGAGAAGTCTGCAGATAATCTTATGGGTTTTCCCTTGTATGTGACTTTTTGTTTCTTTCTTGCAGCCTTTAGGATCCTTTCTTTATCCTTACTTCTTCTCATTGTGACTATGATGTGTCTTGGTGTCTTCAGGCCTGGGTTGATTCTGTTTGGTACTCTCTGGGCCTCTTGAACCTTGATATCCTTTCTGTTATTCAGGTCTGGGAAGTATTCTTCTATTATTTCCTCTAGAATGTTTGCTTCCTCTTCCTCTCTTTCTTCCTCTGGCAGGCCAATTATACAAATGTTACTTCTTTTGATATCATCTCATATGTCTCTGTTGTTGTTTTCAGTGTCTCTCAATCTCTTTTTAAGCTCTTTCACCTCTTTCTTAGTTTTCTCTAACTTATTCTCTGTCTGACTAATTCTGTTTTCTGCTTCTGTTAGTCTGCTTTCCCTTGCCTCAGCTTCTTTCTTCATTACAGCTATTTCAGATTTCAGTTCTCTAATTGCCTCAAGATAATCAGTATTTTCCTTGGGGGTCTCAACTTTTGTTTCCCTAATACTGCCATTCCTTTCCTCCTATGTTGTTTTCATTTCTGTGATTAATAAGTTTATTATTGCTTGCATACTTTTCTTATCTATGGTTACTTATGGCTGATTTGTAGTTTCTTCTGGGCTCTTGTCTTCATTCATTGGAGTAGCAGTTTTATTTGTTTTTAATCTACCCATTTTTTATTTATGTGTTTCTCTTTTTTTATGCTCTGTTGTTCCTCAGTTGTTGTGTCTTGAGTGCAAGTAACACTGTACTAAATACCTTTATGACAATTGCACTCACCAACCTCCGGAATTACAGTAGCAACTGAAGTAAGTATTGAAGGAGTTTAATCGTTACCAGTTAGCCAAAAAATTTCTCCAGTCCGTGAAAAAATAGTAACCAAATCCCAGTGAAGAAAGAGAGGATAGCAAGAATAGACAGTTATGCAAATCTACTATCCACTGTATATACTAGGGGTAACAAGAGGGTAAAGGGAACTAGAGCAGAGATACACACATATAGAGTCCACTCTGAGTCAGATTTCTTCCCCAAAGTAATTCACAAATTCAGAAAGGCAAAGAAGAAAGAAGAAGTGTATGACAAGATTAAAAAGAGAGAGAGAGAGAGAGACAAGAGAGAGAAAAGGGAGAAGATAAGAAAAAGAGTTGTAAGTAAAGAGCAGTGTAAGGAACTTCCCAAATGTGTATCAGTGAATTAAAAAAAAAACACCCTGTTTGGTGGTATGGGGTATCCTGCTAGGAGCTGGTCCCCAGGGATTGCTTATGGGGGGGATGGGAAGGATGTATGCTTGAAAATTAAAAGGAAGAAAAAAGAATTTTTCCCCTACTCTAATTCTTAACCCAAATTCAGTTATAGTCATCTCTTTGTCACCGCTATTACACCTTATTGGCTGGCCTGCTAAAGGCAGAAAATCCTATTGTTTCCAGGGAATGTGTTTGGAGCTCAGAGGCTAGCAGCTTCTCCGTCCGCCATCTTCCGGGAAACCCCCCCCTTCAGACTTTTTTAAAGGATTTCTCAAAAATGAAAACTAGCTCCAAGTCCTTTGATCCAATTAGAGCTATACTCAAGAAGTCCTTGGATCTGCCCTCAGGGTCGCGGTGCTCCCTGGAGACTCCCAAGAGAAAGCCCCCAAGCTAAAGTGCTCTCTCCGGGTCCTCTGCCCGCCGCCCAGCAGCACTCTGCAACCGGTGGAGGAGCCGCCTTCCTGGGCGGAGGACAATGCCCGGTGCACTCACCTTGCCCAGCGCCGCCTGGGAAGTCTGGAGCCCCGCTAGTCCATGTCACCTTTACTCTAATTCTTAACCCAAATTAAATTATAATCACCTCTTTGGTGTCACCCCTTATTGACAGGCCTGCTAAAGGCAGAAAATCCTACCGTTTCTAGAAGATGTGATCAGAGAACATGCTGTTAGAAGCTTCTCATTCTGCCATCTTCCCCTCCCTCTGCATCCAACATTTTTATATAAAGTCAATTAAGTTTTAGAGTACTCTGAGAAAAATGGGTCGTACAAAAAAATTTGGTCATTTTTTTTAACTCACTCACAAAACACAATTGACCAATCATAGCATAAGACATTGGGGGGGAGCACTGTGAATCAGATTCTGTCATATCGTATTATGGATCCTGGGGTGCATTCTGTAGCCAGTCCTCTTGCAGTGTTTCTTGTTCCTCAGGGATATCACCACCATCATGTGGGTATTACTGGACGTGGTGGGCAGGAACCCAGACAGGTTTGGAGTAATTCTGTGGAAAAACATATGTGAAACCCCTTCTCATGGTCAATAGGAGGTCAGGCCCTTTCCAAATTTTATTGAGTGGGTCTTTCCATTTGACCTTAATAGCTGGGAGGGTGGGTGGTGTTTTCCAATGAAGAATAATAGGAGGTTGGTCCAAGTTTTTGTAAATATTAAAGAGATTTAATGTAGTTAAGGCTTTTGCCAACTGGATATTGGGGGATACATTTCACTTTTTTCTTTATTTAATTGAATCTTAAGGGTTTTATGGGCTCTGTCGACAATGCCTTGTCCCTGTGGACTATACGGCATGCCTATAGTATGAGTAATGTTCCAGAGAGAACAAAAATCTTTAAATCGTTTGCTGTTAAAAGCATCCCTATTGTCAGTTTTAAGTTGAACAGGTAGGCCCATTTGAGCAAAACAAGAGAGCATATGGCTTACAAGATTTTTTGAGTTTTCTCCTGTCTGAGCTGTCACTGACATAAACTCAGAGAAGGTATCAATTGAGACAAACACACACTTTTGTTTGCTAAAGTTGGGTATGTGGGTGACATCAATTTGCCAAAGAGCATTGGCTTTTAAGCCTCGAGAGTTAACCCCAAGAGTTTGAATAGCAGGTGTTTTTATTAGACATGAATAGGAGGAACATGTAGCAAGAATATGTTTTAACTGTGCCAGAGGAATATCAGGAAATCAATCTCGAAGGCCTTTATGATTAACATGGGTTTGGGAATTAAAGTCAGCAGGATTAGAAACAGAGGCTAGTAGAATTCCTGTGGAGGTAAGGTGGTCAGCTGCAGCATTCCCTTCAGACAGGGGACCATAAAGAGGGCTGTGGGAATGAATGTGTTGAACATACAGTGGTTGGGTTCGAGAACAGAACATAGAGGCAATTTGAATTAAGAGAGGGGAACTTGGGTTGTCATCAATTTTCACATAGGAACGAGCAAGCCATTGAAGTAAGTTAACAGTATACACACTGTCAGAAAAAAAGGTTGACGGATTCTGGTACAGATTTTAATGCAAGGTAAACAGCATAAAGTTCTTTGTACTGAGGGGAAATATCAGGAAGCTCAGTAAAGAGAGGTTTGGGGTATTGCTGGTCTGGATAATATATAAGGGCAGCAGCTCCCTTTTTTCCACCATCAGTAAACTCTGTAGGAGCAGAGGGGATAGGATCTCAAGAGAAAAGTTTAGGTACTAGTAGAGGAAAAAGAGGTAAAGAAGGTATCAAATTATTAGAGGGAAAATGATTATCTAATTGTCCTGGAAAACCCATTAAACTTACTGCAAAATGAGAATGGTGGTGTATGAGCCACTCTGTATCAGTGAGAGAAAAGGGAAGAATGATTGAATCCAGTTCCCTTCCTTAGACCTGAGTTGATATGTTTTTTTCCTTGGCAAAGCATAAATGCTAAGGCATCAGTCTCCATAAGAAGTCTTGGAGCTCCCGCTACTGGTGAAGGAAGCCACTGGAGAATGCCATTCTTTTGCCACAATGCCCCCACTACAGTGGGGGTGGAGTTAAAGATTAGAAGATTTACCAGAGAGGAGGGGGATAATTGAACTAGGTGCATGTCCTGGAGAGCCTGGTTAATGCTTTCCAATGCCAAGGAGGCTTCTGGTTTAACATACACTAAACCAGAAGGAGGGCTGTTTATTTCCTTTTAACAGATCAAACAGTGGTTACAGGCAGCTAGTAGGGAGATAAAGTTACTGCCTAAGCCTATTTAAATTTCCAAGAAAAATTTGTAAAGAAGCAAGAGTGAGATTAGAAGGAAAAGTAACACAAGGTTTTAAAGGACAAAACTGTGTTAGGGAAATCTCTGAGCCTAAGAAATACATTGGAGGAAATAGCCGTATCTTCTCAGGAACTACATTAAGGCCACTTTTCATTAAGGCAGGGATGAGAAAATCGTGTAGGGCGGAGAGATCTGTATCTAATTCTCCCCATATTAACACATCACCCATATAATGAAAAACCTTAAGGTCCTTATGAATATATGGAAAAAGGGCAGATTTAACAGCCTCTTGACAAATAGTAGGACTATTGACCATGCCCTGGGGCAGTACCACCCATTCAAGTCTATAGGCAGAGCTGGCATTATTAATAGAAGGAACAGAGAAAGCAAAATGTTTCCAATCTTGTGGGTGCAAGGGAATAGAGAAAAAACAATCCTGTATATCAATAGCTATGATTGGAATCTCTTTGTGAATTGAAGAAGCAAGAGGCAAATCCCTTTGGGGGGAGCCCCAAACCTGCATGGTTTTATTAACTGCATGGAGATCTTGGAGGAGGAGCCATTTTCCCAAGCGCTTTTTAATCTCAAAGACAGGAGTATTCCATGGGCTCCGGGAATGAAAAATGTGTCCCAAGGACAACTGCTCTTAGACAAGCTCTTGTAAAATTTCTAGCTTCTCCCTAGGCAAAGGCCACTGGTTCACTCAGACAGGCTCATTAGAAAGCCAATCTAAGCAGGGAGTCCTGTTACGAACTGTGGCAGTTAGTGCTGATTGGGTCTAGTAGTGTCACAGGAGTGAGTATAGTCCCTGAAGAGGTGTCTGAGGATATTACTACATTCAGAGATTCCAGAAAGTCTCTCCCCAATAAATTGGTGCTTATATCAGCTATTAAAGGATGAAAGTATCCGGTAGTCCCTTCTGGATCTTCCCACACAAGGGAATCTCATATGAGGAATGCTTGAGTCAACCCTCCAACACCATGTAAACGCGGTCCTGGGAGGAGTTCCCAACTCTGAGGAACCTATGCTTGTCTTAAGATTGTCTTGTCTGCCCCCGTCTCAATCAAACACTTAAAAGGAATATTACCAATCCTTATCGTCATAGTTGGGTGACCCATTTCTAAAACAGGGGTGGTCCACAAAATCTCAGGCTCTGAATCCAAACCATTCTCTTGCTCTAGCCAGTTATTTCTACACTGGAAGTTCCCACATGCTGCACGCTCTTCCTTCCGCTCACCCTCTGCTATTTTTACTTGGTGTGGTGGGCTGAGCAACGGGTTGGGTCCCAAGCTGGTCTTCTGTTTATGGAAGAAGGGTGTGGCACCAGGCGGGCAAACTGCTTCATTCCTTCTTGAAGGTGGGGCTAAGAGATGCCCCACACCTAGTTTAAATCCCTGTTTACATTTGGCAGGGGCGTGCCATTCCTATGGATCCTTGACCAACAATCTCTCCTCCAGTGAAACCCTTTCTGGCATCTGGGACAAGGCATTCGGGGTCTCTGGCTCCCTGAGTGGTGGCGAGGTTGCCCTGACTTGAGGTGGGGTAGCGGTTTATTTTCTGGACATTGGTTACACCAATGCCCTTGGCGACTGCACTGAAAGCAAGCCCCCTTTAGCTTGTGTAGGGTAGCCACATAGGCCTGCATAGCAGGTACCCAACAAGAGCTCGATCTAAGATCCTGTGTAGCTAAAATCCAGCTATCTAGGTGTTCGTTCTTAAGACTGATACATGCCTGTCGAAAACCTGGAAGCATGCCATCCCAGACAGTGAATCACAAGAGGAGAAAACAGGTGTCAGGATTATAAATTTTCCTTTCCAAACTCGATTGGATGCTGGCAATTAATTTAGCCAGGGATTCATCCTTGTTGAAGGGAGAGAATGTGGGCTGAGGCTGCTCCCATGGGTGGTATTAACCTCTCCAATGCGTTAAAATTTGCCTCTGGCTGATTTAGACTATTTTTCCGCAATTGCTGTAAAAACTCATCACGAAAAAATGCCTTCCATTGCAAGAAGAGGGGGGCTGGGAGAGTTGCATGAGTTACATCCCTCCAATCTTGGGGGGTATTAAGGTTATGGAGCAGGCCTTGTAAAATGGACCTGGACCATGGAGCATAAAGTCCATCCTCCTAATAACCTGACAAAGCTTTTGAAGGTCTGTGGCAGAATACGGATACCAGGCCTGAGGTTTTTGTCTACTGGGGGAAACATTGACCAGGAATGTGTGGACTTGCTCTGATAGCTTTATAGCAGTGGGGGGAGGAGTCACAGAAGTGGAAGCCACCGGATAAGCAGCGGCCGAAGAAGCGGCTGTGAAGGCTGCAGGAGAATCCAGACATGTGTCTGCCAAAATGGGTGTAGCCAAAGAAGTGGCTCTGGAGGCTGCAGGAGAGTCCGGACATGTGTCTACCAAAATGAGAGCCTTGGGGCAAGATGCAGAGGGCTTAGGGTGGGTAAGGATTGGGACAGGCTTTACTTCATCTTTTAAGCATTTATGGTGCTGGGTAAGTGCTATGACCATTTCCTTTAATTCTTGTTCCTCAGCCACAAGGTCCCTTAACCTTTTGGGAAGTAGCCCTATATATCCTCTAAAAGCTGCAACCATGGTCAAAAGCATCCAAGGTGTGGCCCCAAGAAAAATGTCCCAGAGATATAAAAACTATATATAGAAAAAAGAGTACAGGATTTGGAAAAGATCTTCCATGGTGGAGAGGTCTCAGGAAAATAATTAGAAAGAATAGAGAAAAAAAAAAGAAAAGAATCACAGTGCCATAACACTAGGTTACAGATAGCCAAGCATGTTTACTTGTCTGGGATGTCTTCTCATGAGTCTGCTTGTTATGTGTCCCTGTTCGGATGCCCGATGCAGGGATAGCCTGAGGGTGTTTCTTCCCGAGCAAGTGCTCTCTGGGTTAGAGAGAAGTTCACTGGTGCCAACTTAGGCTGCTGCATGGGAGAGGGATCAGAAACTCATGCTGGGCTAGCATCACAGGAGAGAGACTCTGGGACTCAGAGCCAGAAGGCAATTCCAAGTGTTTTTAATCAGAAGAGAAACTGTATTTTACTCACCAAGTAGGGTGGAAAGAGGATGTGATGTAGAGAGTGTGGAGCAAAAAGAGAGTGGTGGAAATCAGAGTGTGACTAGGAGAGGGGGCAGAGCAAAAAACAATTTGAACCAGTGGGATTAAACCAATTCCCTACAGGCAGGGCAGTTCTTAGGTAACTGGTTATGTAAATAGACCTCAGAGTTAAGCAGTCAGAAGCTGGTGTACTGCCCAACAGTCCAGAAAACCCCTGCTCTATAGAAATTTGCCCCATTATGTAGAGAGAAGCTGGTAGTATGGATTGATCTGCCAATGTTCATGTTCAGCAGGGAAGCAGTTACAAAAGCCAGACCTTCCACCTTCTGCACCCCATAATTTCCATACTCCCAGAGAGATAAAGAGTAGGAAAGCTAGCAGGGGAGTGGATAGGTGGTGGAGTTGTACCTCTCTTATCTATGGTTTTGTTAGTGTTTCCTTTTTATAAATAAAAAAATTAAAAAATAACATTTTAGATAATAAAGAAAAAATATTGAAAATAGAGAAAGAGGATCAAGAGACAGCTCACAGTGCATAATCCTCTATGCATGCAGACATGGGTTCAAAAACTTGGCCACCACTGAGAGCACAAAGGAAAAACTTCAGGAGAAGTGGACATATGTTTTAGTGTTTTTCCTTCACTGTTTTTCTCTGTCCCTCAGTGTCTCTCACCCTCTATAAAAAAAAAAAGCTTATCAGTGGAAGCATGAAATCCTAGAGAAAACCTTGGTGACAAAAAATAAGAAAATAAATATATTAAAAAAGAGAACTTGAGAAATCCAACCATCTTCTCTCACTGAATATGATTGAAAAATATGTATAACTTAAAAATTTTGAGGACAACTCAGAATGTTCCTACTGATAACCACAGAATGTGTGTTCAGACCTACAAGAATATAGAGGTTACACAGGCTCCTATGCTGAATATGGGCTCCAGATCAAATCAATGGGGTCTACAGTCAGCAATATTTATACACTTTTCCCATATTTGGGAGCTACTCTCTTGCCTAATCCAGCTTTCTAGACCTTTTTACAGCAACAACATCATCTCCCCAGATATTAACTTGGGTCCACCTGCATAGCAGATGTCAGGTTCAGGTAGAAACTAATAAAGTCATGGGCCCTTTGGAATATACCTAAAATAGACGTACTAGCTATTTCCAAAATGAAGAACCCCAAATCGTCATCTGCAATATTCCAGCCTTTACGTTCATGATTAATCAACAATTTGTATGACTTTATATATTAACTCTCATTCAGCCACCAGGTTACAGATGCTAACATGATGCCAACTGGACCTCCCTGTACAGATGACTCTACACTGTATCCTGGAGCTCCAATTCCTCAGAGCCCTGCCCCACTAGGGAAAGAGAAAGAAGGAAGATGGGAGTATGGATTGAGCTTTCAACACCCACGTTCAGCAGGGGAGCAGTTGCAGAAGCCAGACCTTCCGCTTTCTACACTCCATAATGACCCTGGGTCCATACTCCCATGGAGGTTTAAAGAATAGGAAAACTCTCACTGGAAGGGATGGGATAGGGAGCTCTGTTGGTGAGAATTGTACCCCTCTTTTTGTATGGTCTTTTCAGTGTTTCCATTTTATAAATAGATAAAATCTAAAAAAAGGGGTGGAGCCAAGATGATGACTTGGAAATAGTAGCTGCCATGAGCTCCAAACAGAAGCAGCTTACAGCCATGGATTCTCTGGATAGGGTAGGATACTGGGCTGTCTGTAGTAGGGTGAACATGGGCTGGTCAGGGTGACACCAAAATAGAGTCCCATAACTCACTCTTCGGCTGACAAACTGAGGCCAAAAGGAAAAACAAAGGAAACTATTTTTTGCTTGATTATTTCTGAACTCATCCTCCCCCCACCCCATAAAGAGTATCCAGTGGCTGGGAAGCCACTTGTACCAGGCTTCCTGCTGAGCTATTTTCTTTAACAAGATTCATGGCTCCTCAGGGGCTTCATTTCAAGCCTTTTTCTCTTTATTTTGTTCTCTCTTTTTTTTTTTAGGTGGCTGGAGCTCTATCTTAGTGATAAAATACGTGACCAATCAAAGCCTCAGCCCTGTCTAGGAATGTCTGCCTGGAGGAGGTTATTTTATTTTATTTTATTTTATTTTATTTTATTTTGGATATGTTTTATAACCGACTGTCTTTGCTTAGGATACTTGCAGCCAAGCTGGAGTAGTCCAAGCAGCAGATTGACTGTTAGTGTTTTTTACTCTATTTTATTTTATTATTATTACTATTATTATATACATGTGTCCCTTTTTCCTCC
The DNA here is from genome assembly GCF_950295315.1 of Erinaceus europaeus. Lineage (NCBI taxonomy): Eukaryota > Metazoa > Chordata > Mammalia > Eulipotyphla > Erinaceidae > Erinaceus > Erinaceus europaeus. Next base: position 65,812,315 of record NC_080185.1, read on the forward strand.
TCCTTCCTGAGGTTGACCAAAATTAATTGTTGTTGTTGGTTTTCAATTGATAGGTAACTGGGTGTCCTATCCATTGTGAGAGGAAATTATTTCTCTCCTTCTTCCCTCCACTTTCCTTTTTCTATACTCCTAGCTAATTCAAAATAAATGAATAAATAAATAAATAAATAACTCTTTCCTTTCACTACTCTTTTTTGCTTTTTCTTTTCTACTTTCTTTTCTTTTTGAATTCACTGATACTAATTTGGGAATTATTTTGTGGAAGAAATCTGACTTGGAGAGGACTCTCTGTGTGTGTGTGTGCATGTCTATCTTCTCAACGTCCCTTTCTTCTCTTGCTATCCCTAGAATTTACAGTAGACAGTAGATTTGCATAACTGTCTATTCTTGCTTTCCTTTTTCCCCTTTATCTTTATTTTTCCTTTGGATTTGGCTGATATTTTTTCTTGGACTGGTTGTGCTGTTTTGCTATTGTTGTAATTTCTGAGGTTTCTGACTGCATTTGCATTTGTGAAAGGGCTTTAGAATACTGTGGCTTGGGAGTCAGGCTGTAGCACAGTGGGTTAAGTGCAGGTGGTGCAAAGCACAAGGATCAGCAAGAATCCCGGTTCGAACCCCAGCTCCCCACCTGCAGGGGAGTTAGTTCACAGGCGGTGAAGCAGGTCTGCAGGTGTCTATCTTTCTCTCCCCCTCTCTGTCTTACCCTCCTCTCTCTGTTTCTTTCTGTCCTATCCAACAACAACGACAACAACAATAATAACTACAACAATAAAACAACAAGGGCAACAAAAGGGAATGAATAAATAAATAAAATAAAATATTTAAAAAAGAATACTGTGGCTTGTACTCAAAACACAAAAACTGAAGAAAGAAAGAACAGAAAAATAAAAACATCAATAAAAATGCTTAAATCAAAACCAAATAAAACTGCTACTGAATTAATCACAACAGGAGCACAGAAGAAACTCCAAATTAGTCAGAAGTAAAAATGGATAAGAAAAGTATGCAAGTAATAATAAAACTAATAATCACAGAAAATAACAACTATGGAGGAAAAGGGCTATCCGAACTAGGAAAACAACAGGTGACACCCTCAAGGCAAATACTAGCTACATAGAGGTAATTAGAGAGCTGAAAACTGAAATAGCTGAGCTAAAGGCCAATTAGCAGAACAAACTAATACTATAACTGAACTGAAAACAGAAGCTGAGGGAAGGGAAAACAGACTAACAGAAACAGAAAACAGAATTAGCCAGACAGAAAATGAGCTAGAGAAAACTAAGAAAGGTAAAAAAGCTCAAAAAGAGATTTAGAGACACTAAAAACAACAACAGAGACATATGAGATGATCTCAAAAGAAATAATATTTGTATAATGGCCTAACAGAGGAAGAAAGAGAGGAAGAGGAATTAAACATTATAGAGGAAACAATAAAAGAAAACTTCCTAGACCTAAGCAACAGGACATTAAGATACAAGAGGCCCAGAAAGTCCCCAAAAGAATAAACCCAGACATGAAGACACAAAGACACATCATAGTCACAATGAAAAGAAGCAAGGCTAAAGAAAGGATCCTAAAGGCTGCAAGAGAATAACAAAGCCAACCATCAGACTATCAGCAGACTTCTCCACTCTAACTCTAAAAGCCAGAAAAGAATAGAAAGATATCTACTGAGCCCTCAATGAAAAAGAATTTCAACCAAAGAAAACATATCCTGCTATACATTCATTCAAACTAGATGGAGGGATCAAAACCTCTTACAGGCAACAGTTAAAGGAGGCAACCACCATCTATGCTACCATGAAAGATGTACTAAAAGACCTCTTATAAACAATAACATCACCATACTACTTGACATAAATCAGAGCAAATAAAAAAAATATTGAGTAATGGCACTATAATACAATAAATCCATAATATAAATAAATGTCAATGGCTTAAACTTGCCCATTCAGAGTGGGAGGATGGGTCAGAAAACACAACACAACCATATGCTGCTTTCAAGAATCCCACCTGACTCAACAAGACAAACACAGACTTAAAGTGAAAGGATAGAAAAATATCATACAGGCTAATGGACCACAAAAAAGGGGAGGACAAGCTATTCTCATCTCTGACACAATAGATTTTAAATTAAATAAACTAATAAAAGATAGGCAAGGCCATTAGATAATGATTAGAGGATCAATCAGCCAAGAATATTTAACAATTATTAACATCTATGCACCCAATGAGACACCATCTAAATACATCAAGCACCTACTGAAAGAACTACAAAAATACATCAATGGTAATACAATAATAGTGGGAGATTTCAACACCCCACTCTTACACTTAAACAGGAAAACAAAGCAGATAGTCAACAAAGAAACAAGAAAATTAAATGAAGAGATGTGGCAGGCTTGTGTCACATGTGGGAAACATGAGGAACTCGTAGCAGCATGATAATACAATTCTTTATTTATGCAGGAGCTCCAGAGTCAGGTGTGAGTGTAGCGGGATAAGACAAAAACCACAATGGCCAGTGTGTGCCTCCCCCTGCACACCTGGCCTCCTCTAGGTCAGGACGTGGAAGAGAGGAAGAGAGAGTAACCAGAAACAGAAGTGACTTTTATAGGATAAAACCGTAAATGGCAAGTAGGAAGCAGAAATGGCTAGAAAAAGGGGTGGAGAGAGGAAAAAGGCACTCTGTGAACTTCCTTAGAAACTGTTGCGATGGTTTAAACTGTTAGGATTAATATTACACTGCAGGCAGGGCGGGTCTCAAGGTAGAAAGAAAATAGATCAAAGGAATGGGTGGGGAAACTTTCAGGCAAAACAGTGATTATGTAAATAGACCATAGTGTCAGCAATAAAGGATGGATCAGGGGGGCTGCCCAACAGAGGACAGACTAGACATCATAAACATTTTCAGAGTTCTTTACCAGCCCAAACTGGAATACACATTCTTTTCAAATCCACACAGCACATCCTCAAGGATAGACCACATGATAGGCCACAAAGATAGTGTCAACAAATTCAAGAGCATTGAAATCACCCCAAGTATCTTCTCAGACCACAGTGAAGTAAACCTAACATTCAATGAAGAAGAAGAAAGAATGATACTGAAAGTCACAGAATTTGGGAACTCAACAAAATGCTGCTTTAGAACCATTCAAGAAGAAATCCAAATGTTCCTGGAAACAAATGAAAAGGAAGACACAAGGTATCAAAATATTTGGGACACAGCTAAAGCAGTACTGAGAGGGACACTCATAGCCATACAGTAACACATTAGAGAACAATAAAAAAAATCTCAAATACACAACCTTTCTGCATGCCTTAAGGAGTTTGAGGAAGAAGAACAAAGGAACCTTAAAGCAACCAGAAGAACAGGAATCACTAAAATCAGAGCAGAAATAAACAACATCAAAAATATCAATGAAGCCTAATGTTGATTCTTTGAAAAATTAAACAAGATTGACAAATTCCTAGATAGACTCACTTTAAAAAAAGAATACGATAAATAGAATTGTAAATGATAGAGAAGATATCACAACTGATACCACAGTAATCCAGAAAATCATGCAAAACTTCTGTGAAGAACTATATGCCACCACACTAGAAAATCTGGAAGAAATGGAAGAATTCCTAGAAACGTATGCCCTTCAAAAACTGAACCAATAATAACTACAAAACCTAAATTCAACAATCACAGACAAAGAAATCAAAACCGTTAAGAATCTCCCCAACAACAAAAGTCCTGGACCAGATGACATCACAAATGAATTCTACAAAACCTTCAGGAAACAGTTAACACATATACTTCTAATGCCCTTCCACCAGATCAAAGAAACAGGAAAAATCCCTTCTGTCTTCTATGAAGCCAACATCACCCTGATGCCAAAAGCAGATAGGGACAGGACAAATAAAGGAAAACTATAGACCAATTTATTTGATGAAAATAGATGCCAAAATATTAAACAAGATCCTGGCCAACAGGATACAGCTGTATATCAAAAAGATTGTCCATCAAGTCCAAATGGGATTTATCCCAGGAATGCAAAGCTGGTTCAACACATGTAAGTCAATCAATGTCACTCACCATATCAATTAGATCAAAACCAAAAACCATATGATTACCTCAATAGATGCAGAAAAAGCCTTTGATGAAATCCAACACCCATTCATGCTCAAAACCCTACAGAAAATGGGAATAAATGGGATATTCCTCAAAATAATGGAGTCCATATATAGCAAACATACAGCCAACATCATACTCAATAGACAGAAGCTGAAAGCATAACCCCACAGATCATAAACAAGACAGGGATTTCAATTATCACTATGACCCTTCAATGTAATATTGGAAGTTTTTGCCATAGCAATCAGGCAGGAGAAAGAAATCAAATGAATACAGACTGGAAGGGAAGAATTCAGGCTCTCACTATTTGCAGTTTATATGATAGTATACATAGAAAAACCTAAACAATCTAGCAGAACAGAACATTCACTACAGAAGAGATCCAAAATGCTTAGAAGCACATGAAAAATTGCTCTAGGTCACTGATTGTCAGAGAAATGAAAATAAAGACAACATTGAGATATCAGCTCACCTCTGTGATAATGGTTTACATCAAAAAGGACAGCAGCAACAAATGCTGGGGAGGCTATGGGGACAAAGGAACCCTTCTACAATGCTGGTGGGAGTATAAATTCCTCTAACCTCTGTGGAGAGCAGTCTGGAAAACTCTCATATGGCTAGACATGGACCTTCCATATGTCCCAGTAATTCCTCTTCTAGGGTTATACCCCAAGGACTCTGTAACACCCAACCAAAAAGATATGTGTACACCTATGTTCATAGCAGCACAATTTGTAATAGCTAAAACCTGAAAAAAACAGGTTCCCAACAACAGATTAGTGGCTAAGAATGCTGTGGTTTATATATACTATGGAATACTACATAGCTATTAACAACAATGAGCCTACTTTCTCTGACCAGTCTTGGAATAGAGCTAGAAGTAATTAGATTAAATGAAGTACGTCAGAAAGATAAAGACGAGTATGTAATGATACCACTCATAAACAGAAGTTGAGAAAGAATAACAGAAAGAGAAACTCAAAGCAGGATTTGACAGAATTTGGAGTAGGGCACTAAAGTAAAAATCCTGAGTTAAGGCTGATGGGGTATATTTGGCTTCATGGGTCAGGAGAGGATGGTGGGATTGTACATGTCTTTTGGTGGTGAGAATGGTTTTTATGTACACTCCTATTATTTTGTAGTCATATAAATCACTATTTAATTAATATGAGAGGGGAAAATTGATTGAATATCTCAAACTTTTTAATGCACAGACTATAGGCTGAGTCTTTGATATGCTGACTCTCTTAAAAGCTTAGACCAGGGAGATCAGAAGCAACAGGTGGCACAGCTATATACAAATAATATCAAAGGGCATAAATTATGGTGATGTTGTGTATGATACAACAAATCCTACCAAAGGGATTTTTCAAAGTTAACCCAATTGCCAAATAATATGACTACAGCAATAAATATCTATTGCCTTCTTAAACATTATGACAGCAGGAACCTCACACTTCCTCTATAGAGCCTATATTTCCCCTGTCCTGGAACCTCTAGGGTGGGGCTTACTTTCCTGCATGCTTCTCTAAATTCATACCAAATGATACTGTGTCTGCTGTTCCCAACCTAATCAAAACAACCAGTACCACCTCAGTATAACTCACTTCAGACTGTGTCCAGAGACTTCAGTCATGGAATTTCAACCCTTCAGACTCATTACTGGGGTGAAACCTTTCCTTTCATAGGATTCTCTAATTCCATTCCAGATGGTTCACTTCCCAACAAAGTCTCAAAACCTAGATATAGACCAGGTCCCATGATATAGGACATGTGTTCACATGTACCCATAAATTAGGGCAAAATATATACCTGAAAGCAAAAGTGCACAATAATCTACAGTGTGTCAGTTTTAAGTTTATAATGAAATTGTGTCTACTTAGACTTAGATACACTCCTCACCTATTTCCTATTATACTTCTCTCACTGACTCCCAAGCTATCCTTATCAAAGCAAGGACTACAAAAGCTTAATTAAGGGCAAGAGACTGGCTTAATTTCTAGATGACTCTTTAGTCACTATCAGGCCACCCATCAGCTGGGGCCCTAGTCGGGGAGTCCTGAGATTCCCAAACAGACATGATGGGCCTAGACCTCAAATAAATCACTCTCTCCACTTCTTCTTCTTCTAGCGTTTGCCCTTCTTCCGTAGCCAGTCAACAGCATCAGGTTGAGCCTGATGTAAAGTTTCGAGACCTCCTTTGAATCTGGAGAGGTGGCAGTCGTTGACTATGTGGGTCATAATCTGTCTGTAGCCACAGGGGCAGTTCGGGTCATCTCTGGCTCCCCAGCGATGGAACATAGCAGCACACTGGCCATGGCCTGTTCGATAGCGATTGAGGAGAGCCCAATCATAACGTGCTAGGTCAAAGCCGGGTTGACACTTGCAGGGGTCTATGATGATGTGTTTGTTCTTTACCTCAGCTGACTGCCAGCTCTGTTTCCAAGAGACTGGAATAGAGAAGTTCAGTGTAGGCGTAGGGGACCAGATTGGGTGACGAGACGTCAAGCGTTGAATAGGGTGGGCAAAGATATCCGCGTATATTGGCAGGTCCGATCGAGCATGGACGTGGGAAATGAACTTAGATGATGCTGCATCCCGATAAATATATGGCGGGGCGATGTTGCTAAGAACTGGCAGCCATGGAACCGGGGTGGAACGGATGGTTCCAGAAATTATCCTTATGGAGGAATATAATTTGGAATCGACCAAGTGGACATGGGGGCTACGGAACCATACTGGGGCACAGTATTCTGCAGTGGAATAGCATAATTCCAGAGATGATGATCGTAGTGTGGAAGCGCTCGTACCCCATGAGGAGCTGGCCAGTCTTGCAATGATGTTATTCCTCGCGCCCACCTTTGCTGCAATTTTTATGAGATGTTTGTGAAATGACAGAGTGCGATCGAGAGTAACGCCAAGATAGACTGGCTGGGCTTCATGCCAGATTCTCATATCGCCAAGCTGCACATTAAGCTCACGCGAGGCTGAGGCATGGTGTAGATGGAAAACAGATGATACCGTTTTTGCAGTGCTAGGAATTAGTCGCCATTTTTACAGTAATCAGATATCAGAGACATGTCTTTCGTGAGTGTTTCCTTGAGGCTGTCAAACTTGGATGCCTGAGTTGCACAGCAGATGTCATCGGCGTAGATAAACTTCCTTGAAGAAGTTTCTGGGAGGTCATTGATGTAAATATTAAATAGCGTAGGAGCCAGAACAGAGCCCTGGGGGAGGCCACTTGAGACAAGTCTCCATCTGCTAGACTTGTCACCCAGATGTACCCAGAATCTTCTGTTTTTGAGAAGAAACGATATAGTGTTGGCCACCCATGGAGGCAGGCATCTTGAGATCTTGACTAGGAGACCACGGTGCCAGACCGTGTCATAGGCTGCTGTGAGATCAACAAAGACAGCACCCGTCTTTAAATTCTTCTGGAATCCATTTTCAATGTAAGTTGAGAGGGCCAGGGCTTGTTGGCAGGTAGATCTTCCTGGGCGGAAACCAGCCTGGGCGGGTGATAGGAATTTCTATGTAAGATGAGAAATACGTGACAGAAGCAGCCTCTCAAGGAGTTTGTAACACACTGTTACAGGTCATCTCTATCAGGAACTACAAAAAACACCCCTTTGTGGGCCCCCATAGGACCTTGCCCTCAACTTGGATGATCAACAATAGAGAATGTTCCGTTATCTGAGGGTGGCTGGACAACATACTCTATGCTACACCTGAGAAAAATGGTTTCTGATATTGGGGCAGCTTGGAATGTTCCTACTGATGACCAAAGAATGTGAGCTCGGATCTACAGGGATGCAGATATCACATAAGCTCCTAAACTCAGTATGGGCCCCAGATAAAATCAAATCAATGGTGTTTACTGTCAACAATATTTATACACCTTTCTCATATTTGGGAGCTACTCTCTTCTGTAATCCAGCTTTATGGTCCTTTTTCCTGCCATGACATAATCTCCCCAGATAATAACTAATATCCACCTGCATATCTGATTTCAGGCTCAGGGAAGAAAAAAAAAACTAGTATAGCCACAAGCCCTTTGAAATATAAATAAAATATGCCTATTAGCTATCTATAGAACAGAGACTCCCCCACCCCCCCACAACTATTCATCTGCAGTGCTTTTTTCCATAATTGGTCAACAATTTGTTTGGCTTTATATGTTAACCCTCTTTTCAACCACCAGGTTCCAGATGCTAGTGTCATGCTAACCAGACTTCCCTGGACAGAAGACCCCACTAATATGTCCTGGACCTCTGATTCCCCAGAACCCCACCCCACTAGGGAAAGAGAGAGTCAGGCTGGGAGTATAGATCAACCTGTCAACACTCAGGTTAAGCAGGGAAGCAATTACAGAAGCTGGACCTTCCACCTTCTTCATCCCTCAATGACCTTGGGTCCATACTCCCAGAAGGTTAACGAGTAGGAAAGCTATAAAGGGTGGGATGCTATACGGAGTTTGGGTGGTGGGAATTGTGTGGAGTTGTACCCCTCTTATGCTATGGTTTTGTCAGTGTTTCCTTTTTATAAATAATAAATAAATAAAAAGGCTTCATACTGTAAAAATATCTGAAAAAAGAGAAAAGATAAAAAAACATTAACAGTAATAATGATATTAACAATATCATTATTTGATATTTAAAAGAAGAGTACCTGTTCTCTAGGTTGGTGTCATAAAAAGAGGAATTGTATTTAATTATGCTTATTGGGGCTCTGTGCCTGCACTAAAATCTCTGGGTGTATTGTGAGAGTAGGTGTTCAGCTTCACTGGGCAGGAGGGGGGATCCAAATGTGATTTTTATTTTAATTGGAAGCTGAGTTGATACATTCTTTTATCTTTTGGGGGTTAATGCTTAATAATAAATACAGTTGTTCGTTTATGTGTAAAATTTCTGTTTCTACAAAACATTCTAACAACCAGTCTATGTATTCCATCATTCTGCACCAGAACCTGAACGTCTCCCCACCACTTGGCCCCCAGAGTCAGTTACTTTGGTGAATTACTCCAAAATCAGTCTAAGTTCTACTTTGTGTTTCCTATTTCTGTTCTTATTTCTCAACTTCTGTCCATGAGTGAAATTATCCCATATTCATCTCTCTCTTTATGACTTAGCTCCCTTAATATGATTCCTCTAAAATCCACACTACATTTTATTGATTTAATTATGATTGAAAAGTCCATTTAATAAGAGGGGTACAATTTCACACAATTCCCAACACCAGAGTTCTGCACCACATCCCCTCCATTGAAGGCTTTCCTATTCTTTATCCCTCTGGAAGTATGGACCCATGGTTATTATGGGGTGCATAAGGTGGAAGGTCTGGCTTTTGTAATTGCTTCTCTTCTGGACATAGGCACTGGCAGGTCAACCCATACACCCAGACCATTTCTATATTTCTCTAGTAAGGTAATGCTCTGAGGAGGTGGGGTTCCCGGACATATTGGTGAGGTCTTCTGCCCAGGGAATTCACATTGGCATCATGGTAGCACCTGCAACTTGGAGACTGAAAAGTATTAAGATATAAAGCAGAACAAATTTCTTAATAATCAGAAACCTAAAGGTAAGCATAAAGGAGATAATATTTCAAACCCCCAACTTATAAAAAACTAGGATGTGGGAGTCGGGCTGTAGCGCAGCGGGTTAAGCGCAGGTGACGCAAAGCACAAGGACTGGCAAAAGGATCCCGGTTCAAACCTGGGCTCCCCACTTGCAGGGGAGTTACTTCACAGGCGGTGAAGCAGGTCTGCAGGTGTCTATCTTTCTCTCCTCCTCTCTGTCTTCCCCTCCTTTCTCCATTTCTCTCTGTCCTATCCAACAACGACAACAACAATAATAACTACAACAATAAAACAACAAGGGCAACAAAAAGGGAATAAATACATAAAATAAATATTAAAAAAACTTAAAAAAAACTAGGATGTATATTTTAGGTATATTCTAAGGGGTCCACATATTTACTGATTTTTGTCTGAGCCCAACAGATAGCATGCAGATGGGCTAAAGGTATTGTCTGGTGAGTCGGTATGGTGTCAGAGTTGGAAATGAGACAAGAAAGCTGCATCAAGGAAAAGAATATCTCCCACATATGGGAAAAGTATACAAATGCCATCAATTGTCAACCTAATCAATCTGATCTGGGGGTCATATTCAGCACAGGAGCCCGTGTAAAAATTGCATCCTTGTAGGACTTTGCTGGTATTCCATGGTCATAGCTAGGAACATTCTAAGCTTCTCTCATTTTAGGACAAGTTTTCCAAGAGTGGCAGAGTGTGTTGACCCAGGATCCCCTCAGAGAGTGGGGCAGTCCTATGATTTTTCTTCTATACTGAGGTCAAGGTACTGTAGAATCCCACATGTGGGCCCACAGTTCTCTTCCTCATGGAGATAGTCAGCAATGGTGGAGAGAGAGAAAGATCTATTAGAGGTCTAGGCTCATTATATCTATGTAGGAATCCCAGGATTTCATGACTAGGGCCCCATATGATGGGGTGGCCTGGTAGTGACAAAGAGATCCATCATTAAACTATGCTGGTCTCTTGCCCTTATCCAGTTTTGTAGTCCTAACTTTATCTGGTAAGGTAAGCCTTAGAGTGATTTATAGAAGTGAAATGGGCAGTGGGTGAAGAAAGTATCTAGGTCTAAGTAGAAGCAATTTTTAAAAGTAATTTATGGTGTCTTTTTTAGGTCTGTGTACTTGTTTGTTGCACTCACCAACTGTCAGATAAATGCAAATAAAGACAACAATGAGATACCAACTCATCCCTGTGAGAATTTCATACATCAGAAATAACAGCAACAACAAATGCTAGAGAGGATGTGGGGATAAAATATCTCTCCTGCACTGATGATGGGAATGTGATTGGTCCAACCCCTCACTAGGCTAGAAATCAACCTTAATTATGATGCAATATTTTCTCTTCTAGGGATATATCTTAAGAAATCAAGCACACCCATCCAAAAGGATATGTGTGCACCTATGTTCATAGTAGCACAATCCCTAGTGGCCAAAACCTGAAAACAACCCAGGTAACCAACAACAGATGAATGCTGAAAAAGTTGTGGTATATATATAAAATGGAATACTACTCACTATTAAGAACAATGAACCCACATTCTCTGACCCATCTTAGATGGAGCTAGAAGGAATTATGTTAAGTGAGATAAATCAGAAAGAGATAGAGGAGTGTGGGATGATCTGACTCATAAACATAATTTGAGAAAGAAGAACAGAAAAGGAAATTGACTGAGTTTGTAGTACTGCACCAAAGTAAAAAACCCTAGCGGAAGAGTAAGGGTAGATTTTCAGCTCCACTATAGGGGAATGGGGTAGGGATACAGAACTTTGGTGGCAGGAATGGTGTTAATATATACTCCTGTTAACTTATAGTCTTAGAAATCACTATATAATAAATATGAGAGGGGAAAAGTAGATGTAATGTCTCTAACATTTTGAAGCATAGACCTCAGTTCTGAGTATATGTTCCTCTAATCTAAGCATTTAAAGTTTCAGATTGGTAATCTGACTGAATTTTGACAGTGGGTTTAAACTGTTAATGCATTTCTAACAATGACTCTCTTGAAATATTAAAGCATCTATAATTTTAGATCAGAAGCAACTTGTCTTGTCAGTACATAAGATACATTCAATTGTAAATAGCATTAAATGGAATAAATCATGGCATGGTATTGTAAGGTATAATAAAACCTAACAATGGGATTTTCGGATAAACCAAAATTTCAAATAACTTTATTATAAAAATATCTATTGCCAACACTCTCCTAGTTTATCATCCAGTGTTGAGTTTCCCTAAGTGTTTCTAGTTACACCAGTTTAAGTCCCTCATGCCTGCAACTCCCTTTAAAGAATCAGTGCCGGAGGCCTAAGAAAAGTGACTCGCAAGGGTGCGAGGGTTCCCGGAAGATGGTGGACTGAGAAGCTGCTAGTGGCTTGAGCTCTGACCACATCTTCTGGAAAAGGTAGGATTTTCTGCCTTTAGTAGGCCAGTCAATAAGGGGTCCTAGCAGTAACACCAAGGAGGTGACTATAACTTAATTTGGGTTAAGAAATAGATTAGAAAAAAGGGGGAAAAATACTTTCCTTTTAATTATTAAGCACACCTCTGCCCCTTTACCCCCCCACATAACCAGTCCCTGGGGACCAACTCCTACCAGACTCCCCTGTTCAGATTCTGTCTTTACCAAATTCCTGTCCCACCAGGGATTATATTACATTCTAAGTCTATAACCTTCTGAAAACTCTGGCCTTTTTTCATTCTAAGTAGCCAAAAAACCCCACCTCACCCCACATAGCTAATTAAATAATTAAAAATAAATAAACTCTTTCCTTTAACTGCTCTTTTATGACTGTTCTTTTTCTTATCTTTTTCTTTTCTCTCTCTCTCTCTCTTTTTTCTTTTTCTTATTCTTGTCATCCTTTCTTCATTAATCCTACAGCTTCCAAAGCCACAGGCCCCAGCCCCCACACCACCAAACAGAGTGCTTTTTTGAATTCACTGATACACATTTGGGAATTGTTTTGGGGAAGAATTCTGACTCAGTGTGGACTCTCACTGCGAGTGTCTCTGCTCAACTTCCCTTCCTCCTTTAGCCACCCCTAGAATATACAGTGGATAGTATATTTGCATAACTGTCTATTTCAGCTATCCTTGTCTAGTCCTGAGGTTTTTTTTTCCCTCATTCTTAACAATCAGTTGTCTCTGATCACGAGGTTTGAGGTAATCTGGGACAGGGTGTTTTTTTTTTACCCTGCTCTATTTTATTATTAATATTATATAAAGGCATATATCCCCCCCCCTTTAGGTTGATCAGAATTAACTCTTAGGGTATATTTCACTGCTAGGGGAGTGGGCATCTTATCTATTGAGGGAGAAACTTGTCTCCTTACTCCTACCTCCTCTACAGACTCTCCCCTCCCTCCTCCTCCCAGGTAATTAAAAAAATCAAATAAAATTAAATTAAAAATAAAGTAATAAAAAAACACCTTTCCTATACTACATAATGATTAGAGGATCAATCAGCCAAGAAGACTTAACAATCATTAACGTCTATGCACCCAATGAGGGACCATCTAAATACGTCAAGCACTAACTGAAAGAATTTCATAAATACATCAACAGTAATACAATAATAGTGGGAGACTTCAATAACCCACTCTCACACTTAGACAGATCAACAAAGCAGAGAACCAACAAAGATACAAGAGAATTGAATGAAGGGATTGACAGACTAGACCACTTGGACATTTTCAGAGTCCTTCACCCCAAAAAACTGGAATACACCTTCTTTTCAAATCCACATAACACATACTCAAGGATAGACCACATGTTAGGCCACAAAGACAACATCAATAAATTCAAGAACATTGAAATCATCCCAAGTATCTTCTCAGACCACAGTGGAGTAAAACAAACATTTAACAACAAACAGACAATTATTAACAGTCACTGAATTTGGAAACTAAAGAACATACTCCTTAAGAACCACTGGGTCAGAGAGTCACTCAAACAATAAATTCAAATGTTCGAGAGGAAACAAATGAAAATGAAGACACAACCTATCAAAATATTTGGGACACAGCTAAAGCAGTACTGAGAGGGAAACTTATAGCCATGCAATCACATATTAAACACCAAGAAGAGGCTCAAATGAACGACCTTACTGTACACATCAAGGACTTAGAGGAAGAGGAACAAAGGAACCCTAAAGCATCCAGAAGGACAGAAATCACTAAAGCTAGAGCAGAAATAAAAAACATCGAAAATAAAAGAACCATACAAAAGATCAATGAAGCCAAATGCTGGTTCTTTGAAAGATTAAACAAAATTGACAAACCACAGCCAGACTCAACAAACAAAAAAGAGAGAAGACTCAAATTAATAGAGTTGTAAACGATGGAGGAGATATCACAACTGACACCACAGAAATCCAGAGAATCCTGTGAAACTTCTATAAAGAACTATACGCCACCAAGCTAAAGAATCTGGAAGAAATGGAACAATTCCTAGAAGAATATGCCCTTCCAAAGCTGAACCAAGAAGACTACAAAATCTAAACGCCCCAATCACAGATAAAGAAATTGAAACCGTTTTTAAAAACCTCCCCAACAGCAAAAGTTCTGGACCAGATGGCTTCACAAATGAATTCTACAAAACTTTCAGAAAACAGTTAGTACCCATACTTCTTAAGCTTTTCCATAAGATTGAAGAAACAGGAATACTCCCTTCCACCTTCTATGAAGCCAACATCACCCTGATACCAAAAGCTGATAGGGACAGAACAAAAAAAGAAAACTACAGACCAATATCTTTGATGAACATAGATACGAAAATATTAAACAAGATCTTGGCCAACCGGATACAGCAACATATCAAAAATATTGTTTATCATGACCAAGTGGGATTCATCCCAGGAATGCAAGGCTCGTTCAACATCCATAAGTCAATCAATGTCATTCACCACATCAATAAAAGCAAAGCCAAAAACCACATGATTATTTCAATAAATGCAGAGAAAGCCTTTGAAAAAACCCAACACCCATTCATGCTCAAAACACTACAAAAATGGGAATAGATGGGAAATTCCTCAAGATAGTGGAATCTATATATAGCAAACCTACAGCCAACATCATACTCAACGGACAGAAGCTGAAAACATTCCCCCTCAGATCGGGGACTAGACAGGGCTGTCCACTGTCACCGTTACTCTTCAACATATTATTGGAAGTTCTTGCCATAGCAATCAGGCAAGAGAAAGGAATTCAAGGAATACAGATTGGAAGGGAAGAAGTCAAGCTCTCACTATTTGCAGATGATATGATAGTATACATAGAAAAACCTAAATAATTCAGCAGAAAACTACTGGAAGTTATTAGGCAATATAGCAAGGTATCAGGCTACAAAATCAATGCACAAAAAACACCTTTACTTTCACTGCTCTTTAATTACAGCTCTTTTTCTTATCTGTTCCCTCTTCTCTCTCTTTTTTCTTTTTTCTTTTTCTTTTTTTTTTTTTTTTACCTTGTCATACACTTCTTCCTTCTTCTTTGCCTTTCTGAATTTGTGAATTATTTTGGGGAAGAAATCTGACTCAGAGTGGACTCTCTATGTGTGTATCTCTGCTCTAGTTCCCTTTCCCCTCTTGTTACCCCTACAATATACAGTGGATAGTAGATTTGCATAACTGTCTATTATTGCTATCCCTTCTTTCTTTTCTCTTTCTTCTTCACTGGAATTTGGTTACTATTTTTTCAAGGACTGGAGAAATTATTTGGCTAACTGGGAGTGATTAAACTGCTTCAATACTTGATTCAGTTGCTACTGTAATTCCTGAGGTTGGTGAGTGCAATTGTCATAAAGGTATTTAGTACAGTGTTACTTGTGCTCAAGACACAACAACTGAGGAACAACAGAACATAAAAAAAGAAACACATAAATCCAAAAATTGGTAGATCAAAAACAAATAAAACTGCTACTCCAATGAATGAAGAAAAGAGCCCAGAAGAAACTACAAATCAGCCAGAAGTAACCATAGATAAGAAAAGTTTGCAAGCAATAATAAACTTATTAATCACAGAAATGAAAACAACATTGGAGGAAAGGAATGGCAGTATTAGGTAAACAACAGTTGAGACCCCCAAGGAAATACTGATTATCTTGAGGCAATTAGAGAACTGAAAGCTGAAATAGCTGTAATGAAGAAAGAAGCTGAGGCAAGGGAAAGAAGACTAACAGAAGCAGAAAACAGAATTAGTCAGACAGAGGATGAGCTATAGAAAACTAAGAAAGAAGTGAAAGAGCTTAAAAAGAGATTTACAGACACTGAAAACAGCAACAGAGACATATGGGATAATCTCAAAAGAAGTAACATTCGTATAATTGGCATGCCAGAGGAAGAAAGAGAGGAAGGGGAAGAAAACATTTTAGAGGAAATACTAGAAGAAAACTTCTCAGACCTGAATAACAGAAAGGACATCAAGATTCAAGAGTCCCAGAGAGTACCAAACAGAATCAACCCAGACCTGAAGACACCAAGGCACATCATAGTCACAATGAGAAGAAGTATGGATAAAGAAAGGATCCTAAAGGCTGCAAGAAAGAAACAAAAAGTCACATACAAGGGAAAACGCATAACATTATCTGCAGATTTCTCTACTCAAACTCTAAAATCCAGAAGAGAATGGCAAGATATCTATCGAGCCCTGAGTGAAAAAGGGTTTCAACCAAGGATAATATATCCTGCTAGACTTTCATTCAAACTAGATGGAAGGATCAAAACCTTCTTAGACAAACAACAGTTAAAGCAGGCAACCATCACCAAACCGGTCCTGAAAGAGGTTCTAAAAGACCTCCTATAAACAAGAACATCACTATAATACCTGCAATATAGCAGAGCAAACAAAAAATTTTGTTTTGAACAATGGCACTACAATACATTAAATCCATAATATCAATAAATGTCAATGGCTTAAACTCACCCATCAGAAGGCACAGACTTGGGGGATGGATCAGAAAACATAATCCAACCATATGCTGCTCGCAAGAATCCCATCTGTCACAACAAGATAAACACAGACTTAAAGTGAAAGGATGGAAAACTATCATACAGGCTAATGGACCACAAAAAAAGGGCAGGAACAGCCATTCTCATCTCAGACACGATAGATTTTAAATGAAATAAAGTAATAAAAGGTAGGCAAGGACATTACATAATGATTAGAGGATCAATCAGCCAAGAAGACTTAACATTCATTAACATCTATGCACCCAATGAGGGACCATCTAAATACGTCAAGCACTTACTGAAAGAATTTCAAAAATACATCAATAGTAATACAATAATAGGGCTCACTTTCTCGTATGCCTCTCCCAATCCATATCAAATAATATTGCATCTGCCGATCACAATCTAACTGACAAAACGATTGCCGCCTCAACATACTTCACTTCAGACTGTGTCCAGAGACTTCACGTGTGGAATGACAACCCTTCAACATCATTCCTCGGGTGAGACCTTTTCTTTCATAGTATTCTCTAATTCCATCCTAGGTGGTTCACTTTCTAACAAAGTCACAAAACCTAGATATACACCAGTTTCTGTGAGAGAGAGCTTATGTTCACACCTATTCATAAACTACTGCAAAACATATTCCGGAAAGCAGAAGTACACTAGAGTTTGCAGTGAGTACTCCCATAACACTTCTTCTCCACTATTCCAAGCTTTGGGTCCATGATTGCTCAACAACTTGTTTGGCTTCGTATGTTAACTCTCTTTTCAGTCACCAGGTTCCAGATGTCATCAGGATGCCGGCCAGGCTTCCCTGGACAGAAGACTCCTCCAATGTGTCCTGGAGCTCCACTTCCCCAGAGACACACCCTACTAGGGAAAGAGAGAGGCAGACTGGGAGTATGGACCGACCAGTCAATGCCCATTTTCAGCGGGGAAGCAATTACAGAAGCCAGACCTTTTACCTTCTGCAACCCACAATGACCCTGGGTCCATGCTCCCAGAGGGATAGATAATGGGAAAGCTATCAGGGGAGGGAGTGGGAAATGGAGATTGTGTGGTGGGAATTGTGTGGAATAGTACCCCTCCTACCCTATGGTTTTGTTAATTAATCCTTTCTCAAATTATATATATATATATATATATATATATATATATATATATATATATATATATTGCCTTTTTAAACTCTTAAGGCAGCAGGAACATTCCCCAGTCTCTATTAATCCCATATTTCTCCCAGCTCTGGAATCTCTGGGACATGGCTCATTATCTCCAAACTTCTATAGATACATACTATTTGATACTGCATCTACTGTCTCAACCAGATCAGTGCAACCAGTACCACTTTGACATGTTTCACTTAGGACAGTGCCCAATGACTGCAGTTATTCAAGCTTTCAACTCCATTATTCTGGTGAGACCTTTCCTTGCTAATAGGACTCCTTGGTTCCATTTCAGGTGGCACACTTCCTAGCAAAACCACAGAACCTAGACATAGTTCAGGGTGCATGAGAGAAAACACATGTGCATATGTATCCATAAGTTAGGGGAAATTTATACCTTAAATTAAAAGTGCATAATTGTTTTCAGTTGTCCACACTATACTTAAAGAATAAATTTTTTATATAAATTCTATAGTGACATAACTCCATGCAATTAATAATGGAAATAGGGAACAGATTTTACATAAAGTATCTAATATTATTTCAATATATGCCTTTTATTTTTATATTAAGTAGTTCACACTTGATCATGAAAACAAGAGACTAACTGAATGTTTAAAGGAGGACAAGGCAAATACAAACATCAGAAGAGACTGAATTCTATTTTTCTGTGAATCAATATCACTGAAAGTCAGAACTATAAATCAACTGCACTATTAATCTCAATGGTGATTGCTGGCATTCTCTATAGGAACAGAAAGGTCATACTTTGATCAGGAATGGACATAGTTCCAGAAATGAAATATATATATTGAATACTGACTTTTTCTATAGCAGTACAAATATCTTTCATGACAGTGTTGTGACAGAAAAAAAAACACAAAAAGTCATATCAATATCTTGATTATTTAAATAAGTTATATAACATTAATTTTATCATATTATTGAGAATTTACTGGTGTATGGTACAGTTGTTGTTTTTGTCCTTTCTAATATATGACATTCTAACAAGAGTAAAGTGATATCTCATTGTTGCTTGTATTTTATAATACTTCCTAACCATAATATTTAGGCATAATAAATGAATTAAAGGGATACAGATTGGAAGAGAAATAAAGTGTCATCATTGTAGATTATATGATCACATACATAGAAATTCCAAAAGAGGGGGCAGGGTGGTCACACATCTGGTTGAGTACACACATTGCCATGCACAAGGACCCATGTTCAACCATCCACTCCTCACCTGTAGGGGGTGGTTCAAGAGTTGTGAAGTGGATCTGCAAGTTTCTATCTTTTTATTTCCCCATCTTTCCCTAACTTTTTAATTTATCACACTCCTATCAAATAAAAATAGGGAAAAAAAAAGGAAAAAATGGTTGCCAATAGAAGTGAACTTATAGTAGTGCTGGCACTGAGCCAGAATGATTACTCTACTGGCAACTAAATAGATAAATAAGTAAATAAATAAATGCACCCCCTGGAAACTATTAAGCAACATAGTAATGTGACAAGCTATAGAATTAATATACAAAAATAAGTGGTATTCCTATGGAAACACTGAGCTAAAAGAAGAAATTCAGAACCAATTTTCTTCAGTATAGCAACAAAAATAACATGTATCTGGGAATGAAGTTAAAGGATATGAAAAACTTGTACACAGAAATTTATGAGTCACTATTGAAGGAACTAGAGATACAAGTAAATGGAAAGACATATCACACTCACAGACTGGAAGAATTAACATCAACAAAATGATTCATCCTACCCAGAGTCACATATAGATTTTATATAATCCTTATCAAGGCTCACTAAATTTCAAGGGGCTAAAACAAAAGCAACAAAAGTTTAACTAGAGCCATAAAAATACCCTGTATTCCCACATCCATACTGAGAATGAAGAACAAGTCTGGAGGCCTCACATTTTTTTATCTCAAATTATACTATGGACCCTATTACAATCAAGAAGCCTGATACAGGAACCAAATTAGACACACATACCAGTCGAACTGATTGAAAAGAACAGAAGTAATCCCCCAAACCCACAGAGAACTAATTTTTGACAAGGGGCTCCATAACATTAAATGGAAAAAGGACAGTCTCTTCAACAAACAGTGTTGGAGAAATTGATTTGAGATATGCAAATAAATGAGACTAGACCACTACATATCACTATGCAGAAATGTCAACCCAAATGGATCAAAGAAATGAACAGGAAATCAGAACACATTAAATATATAGAAGAAAAATTGGCAGAGCATTTTACAATCTATGCTTTGGAATTATCTTCAAAGTCTCAAGTCCAACAGCAAGAAAAACAAAGTAAAAAATAAACCAATGGTACTATAGAATCTTCACCAAGGAAGAGACCCAAAAGGCTGACATGAAAAAAAAAATGCTCAAAGCCACTGGCTATTATATTCTTAAGATATATCAAAGCTTTGCCATTACAGATCAAGTAAAATAATACTGAGTAAGAAAAAATATTATAGTTGAAGGGAAAATCACTTTATATTTTGCTAATATACAGTACAGTCCCTGATATATATGGAGGCAGACAATTCTGAATTTATATCCTTGATATTCTGATTCATTATTGCTAATAATAAATTTTATCTACAAAAATTCAACTTCCTGTCTCTAAGTGTATGTAAATGTAATTTCTACCTTCAAAATTTGTTCTCTTTTTGGAGAGAGACCTGCTGCTTAACCCCTTGTGAAACTCCCCTTGAAAGTGGATACCAATGACTTAAACCCAGGTACTTGTGCATTGTATGTAATATTTACACTCAGCCAGATGCACCACTGCCCAGATCCTAAAGACAATGTTTTTAATATTTTAATCTTTATTTATTTATTGGATAGATAAAGCCAGAAATTGACAGGGAAAGGGGTGATAGGAAGGGAGAGAGACAGAGACACCTGCAGCTCTGCTTCACCACTCACAAAGCTTTCCCCTTGCAGGTGGGAACCATGGGCTTAAATCCAGGTCCTTGAGCACTGTAACACGTACGCTCAACCAGGTGTGCCACCACCCAGCCTCAAGACCCTTTTTAAGTTAAAGTAATATCTATCTTTTTTCACTGTGTAGAGCTTCACATATTCACTTAGAATAAGATAATGTGACAGATAAAATAGAAGAACAATTTTGGTTATTAGCCTTTGTTCTAATGCATGGCATATAAAGATCTCCAATTCTGTAGGTAGTCTGTTTGGGTGATGATTTCTTTTCTTATTTAGAAGCTTTTTAATTTGATGTAGTCCCATTGGATTATTTCTGTTTTAGTCTTCCTTGCAATTGGATTAGCATCATTGAAGATGCTTATATAATTTAAATGGAAAAGAGTTCTGCCAATATTTTCCTCTAAATATTAAATAATTTCTGGTCTAACATGCTAGTACATAATCCATTTAGGTTCTGGTGCACAGTGGAAGAGGACCAAAGTGGTGGGTTAGTGTTTTGCAGAAAACTGAGAAACTTTATAAATGTACCACCATGTGAATTTGCTGTTTGCTGTAAACTATTACTACCCTAAAAAATAGAACAAATAATATTATAGAATATAGAAACCATCTCTCACATGCAAGACTAGCTTCACCAGAGAGAGAGAGACAAGGAACTCGTGGCTGAGTGGGAACACAATGCAATGCCTTTATTGATCAGAGACAATAGCTCTATATCTTTTGAAATGGAAGTGGCAAGTGGGAAAAGAAAATAGCTAGGAGAGGGGGTGGAGGAAAAGGAAGAATAATTGAATCCAGTTCCCTTCCTAAGACCTGAGTTGATCTGTTTCTTCCTTGGCGAATCATAAATGTTAAGGCATCAATCTTGGTATGAAGTCTTGGAGCTCCCCCTACTGGCATATGAAGCCATTCAAGAATGCCATGCTTCTGTCACAGTGCACCCACTACCGTGGGGGTGTAGTTAAAGATTAGAATATTTACCGGAGAGGAAGGGGAAAACCGAACGAGATGCATGTCCTGGAGGGCTTGGTTAACATTTTCCAGTGCCAAGGAGGCCTCAGGAGTTAACATACGTTTTGAGGAGGGCTGTTGGTCTCATTTTAACAGATAAAACTGTGGTTGGAGGCAGCTAGTAGGGAGATAAAGTTACTGCCTAAGCCAATTTAAATTTCCAAGAAAACTGTAAAGAAGCAAGAGTGAGATCAGAAGGAAAGTAACACAAGATTTTAAGGGATGAATCTGTGTTAGGGAAATCTCTGAACCTAAGAAAAATATTGGAGGAATTAGCTGTACCTTCTCAGGAGCTACATTAAGGCCACTTTTCTTTAAGGCAGGGATAAGAAAATTACTGAGGGAAGAGAGATCTGTTTCTAATTCTCCCCATATTGTGATGTCATCCATATAATGAAAAACCTTAAGGCTCTTATGAATATATGGAAAAAGGGCAGATTTAACAGCCTCTTGACAAATAGTAGGACTATTGGCCATGCCCTGGGGCAGTACCACCCATTCAAATCTATAGGCAGGGCTGGCGTTATTAATAGAAGGAACAAATAAGGCAAAACAATTACAATCTTGTGGGTGCAAGGGAATAGAGAAAAAACAGTCCTGTATATCAAAAGCTATGACTGGAATTCCCATGGGAATTGCAGAAGCAAGAGGCAAACCCCTTTGGCGGGACCCCAAAAGCTGCATGATTTTATTAACTGCATGGGAGATCTTGGAGGAGGAGCCATTTTCCCAAGTACTTTTTTAATTACAAAGACAGGAGTATTCCATGGGTTCCAGTAATGGTGAATGTATCCCAAGAACAACTGCTCTTGGAAGAACTCTTTTAAAATGTTTAGCTTCTCCCTAGGCAAAGGCCACTGCTCCACCCAGATAGGCTCGTTAGAAAGCCAATCTAAGCTGGGAGCTCTGTCATGAACAGTGGCAGTTAGTACTAGGGGTGATTCTTGGATCTAGAAGTCTCACAGGAGTGAGTGTGGTGCCCTGCAGAGGCATCTGAGGATATTACTACATGAATAGATTCCAGCAAGTCTCTGCCCAATAAATTGGTGATAATCAGCTATCAAAGGATGGAAGCGTCCAGTAGTCCCTTACAGGTCTTCCCACACAAGCAAATCTTGCGTGAGGAAATCTTGCAACAACCCTCCAACACCATGTAAACGTGGTCCTGGAAGGAGTTTCCAACTCTGAGGAACCTCTGCTCTGCTTGCCTTAAAATTGTCTTGTCTGCTCCAGTATCAATCAAACACTTAAAAGGAACATTACCAATCCTTACTGTCATAGTGGGGTGACCTCTTTATAAAACAGGGGTGGTCCACAAAATTTCAGGCTCTGAATCCACACCCTTCACTTGCTCCAGCCGGCTATTATTATGATGGAAGTTCTCACATGCCACACACTCCTCCTCCTGCTCACCCTCTGCTATTTTTACATGGTGTGGTGGGCTGAGCAACAGGCTGGGTCCTGGGCTGGGTTTTTGTTTATGGAAGAAAGGTTCAGCACCAAGAGGGCAGCCTGCTTGACTCTCGAAGGCAGTGCTGAGGGACACCCCATGCCTAGTTTAAATCCCTGTTTAAAAGCTACATTTGCCAGGGGCATGCCATTTCTATGAAACTAAGACCAACAATCTCTCCTCCAATGAAAACCTTTCTGGCATCTAGGACAAGGTGTTCGGGGCCTCTAGATCCCTGACTGGAATCAGGGTTGTGGTTTATTTTCTGGACATTGGTTACGGCAATACCCTTGGTGAACACACTGAAAGCAAGACCCCTTTCACTTATGTAGGGTAGCTGCATAGGCCTGTGTCATAATGGGTGCCTGACAAGAGCTTGATCTAAGTTCCTGTGTCGCTAAAATCCAGGTGTCTGGGTGTTCATTTTTAAGACTGAGGCATGTCTGATGGAAGTCTGGAAGCATTTCATCCCAGACAATAGAATGCAAGAGGAGAAAACAGGCATCAGGATTATAAATCTTTCTCTCCAAACTTGACTGGACCCTGGTAATGAATTTAGCTAGGTATTCATCAGGTTCTTGGTGAGGAAGAGAATGGGGGCTACGTCCATTCCTGTGGGTGGTGTTAACCTCTCCCATGTTTGTAATGCACAGAGGCATACCTGATCAAAATAACCAGGTGGAAACTTGGCCTCTGCCTGTTGAATTCCAGTTTCCAAATGACCCATTCCAAACAGAGACTCAAAATCCCACTCAGGATAATTCTACCTACTTCTCCAGGATTGCAGTAAGCATTCATCTCTACAAAATTCCTCCCATTGGAGGAAGAGCAGGCCAAGGAGCATAGTGCGAGGTACGTCCCTCCAGTCTTGTGGCATATTAAGGTTCTGGAGAAGACCTTGTAAAATAGACCTGGTTAATGGATCATGAATTCCATCCTCCTTAACTACCTGGTGAAGTTTTTTAAGATCTGTGGAGGAATATGGGTGCCACACCTGAGGTATCTGTCTATTGGGAGCAATTTTTACCGGGAATATGTGGACTTGCTCCAGATGAAAAGCTCCATCGCAAAGCTGGCAACGGTATTCAGTGTCTGATAGCAGCGTAGCAGCAGGGAAAGGAGTCAAGGAAGTGGAAGCTACTGGATAAGAGGCGGCGGTGGCTACAGGAGAAGTGGCTGTGGTGGCCGCCGGAGAAGCGAGACATGTGTCTGCCAAAACAGGAGCCTTGGGTCAAAATGCAGAGGGCTTAGGGTGGGTCAGGATAGGGACAGGCTTTGCTTTCTCTAGAAAGCATGTATGGTGCTGGGCAATGACCATCTTCCTTAACTCTTGGATCTCAGCCTCAAGGTCCCTTAGCCTTTTGGGAGGGTGCCCTCCATATCCCCTGAAAGCTGTGACCATGGTCAAGAGGATCCAAGGTGTGGCCCTGAGCAAAATGTCCCAGAGATATAAAAACTGTATAGAGAAAAAAGAGTAGAGGGTTTGGGAAACCTCTTAATAAGGAGTAAGGTCACCCAAGGTGGAGGGATTTCAGAGAAATAATAATAAGAAGAAATGGAACTGCAGTGCCTTCATTAAATACGAGGCTACAGAGAACCAAGCAGTGTATACTTATCTGGGGGATGGGATGGTTAGGTTCCACGTTGGTGCACCAAAATGCCAGACTAGCTTAGTCAGAGAGAGAACAGGAACTTGTGGCTGAATGGGAACACAGTTCAATGCCTTTATTGATCAGAAAACACCTTTATATCTTTTGAAATGGGAGTGCCAAGTGGGAAAAGGAAATGACTAGGAGAGGGGGTGGAGAAAAAGAGTGCGAAGGTAGCAAGCTTCAATAGCAGCTGTTGTGAAGGTTCTAACCAGTGGGGATTAAACCAATACCCTGCAGGCAGGGCGAGTCTCAGGCAAAATAATGATTATGTAAATAGACCACAGTGTCAAGCAATGCAGGGGACCTGGCATAATGACCAACATCACAGATGAATATTTTAAGTCTTAAATAAAATTCTAAGAGCTTACAACATAAATATCTATTTAAAATATTTGAAAATTATCAAGAATTATCCACTACTGCAGTTGGCATGTTGACCCATTAATATTGCCTTTGAGAAAGGAAAAAATATGTGTGTTACTTTGTTTTACAAAAATGTTTAACCAGAAATTATTCCTTCGTGAAAAATACTGCAGGGAAACTACCTATAATGCTAGATTTGTGCATACTGTTAAAGATCAAGAATTTAATAAGATATATCCAAAGTTCAAAACACCTTTATTCCCACCAACCAACTTTCACTTCTAGTTTTCCTTATTGTTCTTCCTCTTAGTTTGGGAAGCATTTTGCAAATCTAGTTAACCTGAGAGTTCTTCTACTACTTGCCAGCTTTATTCAACAAGAGAACACTCTTGGAAAAAATAGCCATAATAACTCTTAAGAAAGCTCATTGATCTGTAACTTTAAAACTGTAATATCATGACTCAATCTCTTTTTCATCATTATGCTACAGTCCACATAGACTCTAACTGGAAGATGAAACATAGAAGACAACTGTCACCATTCCTCACTTTTATATACTGAAGTATGGCTTCAGTATTATTCTTTTTTTAAATATATAGTTGAAGTAATACATTGTGTTGCAAAATTACAGTATAATTGCTATTTGCATCACATATTGAGAATTTTTCATCACAATAAGTCTAGTTAATAACTTTTTAACCCTACAGAGCTAAAAAAAACTTTATACTTTTGATATGAACTTTTTTTGGTATTTAACATATTTTATTAGTGATTCAATAAAGTTTTTCAAGATTTTGAGATTACAGGGGTAAAGTTCTACATGACATCCATTACCAAATTTCTGTGCCTCCACTTCTGAATAAAAAGTAAAATTCTCACAGTCTCCGTGACAGTATGATCATTCTTTTTTGGCAAGGTCATATGTTTCAATACTACAAATTTCCAGAGATGAATAAAACCATCTGGTAGTTCTCTTATTCTTCCTTGCTTATTTCACTAAGTATAATCTCTCCAGTTTTATACATTTTCCCCAGAGAATATGATGTCACCTTTTATTTATTCATTTTTTATGTCTGGAATTTTATTGAGTTGTACTTTACAGTATAGTATTCTTTTCCACTACTCCCATCACCGAAGGTCTGTACCTCCACCCCATAGATAATAACTATAGTTCTCACACAGTCTTAGACATAAGTTTACATTTTTTTCACATTCATATGTTCAATTTGCTATATTCCACATGTAAGTGAAACCATTCTGTAGTTGTTATTTACCTTTTTACTTATTCCACTAAGCATAATCTTCTCCAATGCTATCTATTTTATCCCAAAGAACACAATATCATTTTTTTTATTGATGAGTAAAATTTCATTGAGTATATGTCCCATAATATTTGTATCCAGTCATACGTTGAATGGTATTTTGATTGTTTTCAAGTTTTTCTATTGTGAGTAAAGCTGCTACAAACATGAGGGTGCATATAACCCTTTAAATAAATGTTACTTTATCTTTTGAGTATGTGCTTAGTAGTGGAATTGTAGGATCATAAGGCATTTCCACTTGCATTTGCTTATGGATTCTCCATAGCATTCACCAATTTACACTCCCAACAGTAGTATTTTAGAGTTCCTCTCTCTCCATATTCTCTCTAACACTTTTTGTAAATAAATACTTGAGAGGGGCATAGAGAGAGATAAGGAGAGAGACAGACACCTGCAACTCCATTTCAAAACTTGTGAAACTTTCCACCTGTAGATGGGGACCAGGGGCTTGAACCTGGGCCCTTGCACACTGTAGTGTGAGCACTTAACCAGGTGTGTCATTGCCTAGCCCAATCTTTTTTTTTATATTTTACTTTATTTATTTATTCCCTTTTGTTGCCCTTGTTGTTTTATTGTTGTAGTTATTATTGTTGTTGTCATCGTTGTTGGATAGGACAGAGAGAAACAGAGAGAGGAGGGGAAGACAGAGAGGGGGAGAGAAAGATAGACACCTGCAGACCTGCTTCACCACCTGTGAAGCGACTCCCCTGCAGGTGGGGAGCCGGGGTTCGAACCGGGATCCTTATGCTGGTCCTTGTGCTTTGCGCCACCTGCGCTTAACCCGCTGCACTACAGCCCAACTCCCCACAATCTTTTTTTTAAGTTCTTTATTAGTGGGATAATGTTTTACAGTCAATAGTAAATACATTAGTTTGTACATGCATAACATTTTCCAGTTTTCCACATAACAATACAACCCTCCACTAGGTCCTCTTCTGTCATGGTACAGGACCTGAAAACTCCCCCCATCCATCCCAGAGTAGTCTTATACTTTGGTGCAATATACCAACTGCAGTCCAAATTCTACTTAGTGTTTTTCCTTCTGATCCTGCTTGTCAACTACTGCCTATGAGTGAGATCATCCCATATTCATCCTTCTATTTCTGACTTATCTCACTTAACAGGATCCCTTCAAGCTCTATCCAAGATTGGCTGAAAATGGTGAATCCATCATATTTAACAGCTGAGTAGTAGTCCATTGTGTATATATACCACAACTTGCTCAACCACTCATATGCCGTTGGACACCTGGATTACTTGCAGGATTTGGCTATTACAAATTGTGCTGCGATGAACATAGGTATACACAAATATTTTTGGTGTACTTGGTTCCTTAGAATATATCTCCAGGGAGAGGAATTGCAGGGTCAAAGGGTAAATCCATTTTTAGCTTTCTGAGAGTTCTCCAGACTGCTCTCCACAGGGTTTTGACCAATTTACATTCCCACCAGCTGTACAGAAGGGTTTCTCTGTCCACACAACCTCTCAAGCATTTACTGCTGCTGTTTTTTCTGTTGTATGACATTTTCACAGGAGTAAAGTGGTATTGTTGTCTTTATTTGCATTTCTCTGACAATCAAAGACTTGGAGCATTTTTTTCATGTGTTTCTCTGCCTTTTGGATCTCTTCTGTGGTGAATATTCTGTCCATGCCCTCTCCCCATTTTTGGATGGGGTTAGTTATTTGTTTTCCTGTGGTTCAGTTTGGCAAGCTCATTAGATATTTTGGTTATTAGCCTCTTGTCTGCTGTATTGAATGTAAAGATCTTCTGCCATTGTGTGAGGGGTGTTTTTGTTTGGGTTGTAGATTATTTTTCTGTGCAGAAGTTTTTAAATTTGATGTAGTCCCATTGGTTTATTTTTTTTTTAGTCTTCTTTGAGATTGGATTTATTTCACTGAATATGTCTTTAAAATTTAGATGGAAAATATTTCTGCCAATATTTTCCTCTAAGTATTTGATGATTTCTGATCTAGCATTCAAATCCTTGATCCACTTGGAATTTGCTTATGCATTTTGGTGCAATATAGTGTTTCAGTTTCAGTCTTCTGCATGTTTTAATCCATGTTTTTCCAATAACATTTGTTGAAAAGTCTTCCCTTCCTACAATGAATAGTCTGGGCACCTTTGTCAAAGATTAGATGCCCATAGGTGTGAGGGTTTACTTCTTGGCTGTAAATTCTATCCCACTGGTCTGTGTTTATACTTATGTTCCAGTACCAAGCAGTTTTGATTACAATGGCCCTATAACACAATTTGAGATCTGGGAGTGTAATGCCTCCAGTTCTGTTGTTTCTGCTCAAGATTGTTTTAGTAATTCTAGGTCTTTTCTAGTTCCAAATAAACATTTGTATCTTCTGATATATTCTTCTTAAAATTTGGTTGGTATCTTGATGATAATTTCATTAAATTTGTATATGGCTCTGGGTAGTATATTCATTTTAATGACGTTAATTCTTCAAGCCCATGAACATGGAGTATCTTTCCACTACTTTTTGTCTTTTTGTATTACCTTGAATAGTGACTCATAATTTTCAGTATATAAGTCTTTCACTTCTTTTGTTAGGTTTATTTCTAGATATGTTATTGTTTGTGTTGCTATAGTAAAGTGAATTGATTTCTGGATTTCATCTTCTTCTAACTTTGTGTTTGCATAAAAGAATGTCACTGACTTTTGTAAGTTAATTTTTTAGCCTGACATATTACTATATTCCCTGATGATTTCCAAAATCTTCCTGCTGTATTCTTTAGGTTTTTCTATGTATACTATCATATAATCTGCAGTTATGGATAGTTTGAACTCTTCAAATATGTTTCCCTTTAATTCCTTGCTCCTGCCTGATTGCTGTGGAAAGAACTACCAACACTATGCTGAATAGTAATGGTGATAGTGGGCAACCCTGTCAAGTACCTGATCTAAGGGGGAATGCTTCCAGTTTTTTACCACTGAGTATAATGTTGGATGTTGGTTTGCTGTATATGGACTCCACTATCTTGAGTAATTTTCCAACTATTCCCATTTTTTGTAGTGTTTTGATTATAAAGGGATGTTGGATTTGTCAAAGGTTTTTTCTAAATCTATTGATATAACCATGTGGTTTTTGGTCTTGCAATTATTGATGTGGTGGATCATGTTGATTGATATATGTATATTAAGCCAACATTGCATCCCTGGGATAAACCCAACTTTGCCATGATGAACATTCTTTTCATATATTGCTGCATCCAGTTGGCTAGAATATGGTTCAATATATTAGCATCTATGTTCATCAGAGATATCAGTTTGCAGTTTCCTTTTTGGTTGTATCCCTGTTTGCTTTTTGGTATCAAAATGATGTTGGTTGTGTCTTCAAACTTTTATAGAGTGTTAAAAGTAGAGGCATTAACTCTTCCTTGAGGTTTTATAAAATTCATTTATAAAACCATTTGGTCCATAACTTTTATTACTTGGAAGATATAACTGCTTCAATTTATTTTTTCTTTGATTGGCCTTTTCATATTTTCTAGCTCCTCTTTATTTAAATTTGGAAGTTTGTACATATCTGGGAACTCATCCATTTCTTCCAGGTACTCTAGCTTCATGGCATATAGTTGTTCAGAAAGACCTTGCATGATATATTGAATTTCTGCACTGTCTGTTGTGATATCTTCTCTTTTATTTAAATCCAACTTATTTGGGTCTGCTCTCTTTTTTGTTTTGTGAGTCTGGCATTTGTCAATTTTACTTACTCTTCTGAAGAACTAACATTTACCTTCGTTGATCTATTGTATGGCTTTCATGTTTTTAATGTTATTTATTTCTGCCTCAACTTTAGTTATTTCTGTCCTTCTGGTTTCTTTAGGGTTCCTTTGTTATTCTTCCTCTAGGTCTAAAAGTGTGAAATCATGTTGTTTCTTTGATCTTTCTCTTGTTTCCTAATGTGTGCTTGCATGTTTATGAACTTTCCTCTCAGTACTGCCTTAGCTGTGTCCCAAATATTTTGATATCATGTGTATAATTTTCAGTGAACTCTCAAAAAATTTTAGTTTCTTCCTTTATTTCCTCTTTTGACAAAGTAGTTGTTAAGTAACATATTGTTGAATTTCCATATTTTGGGACTATTGCTATTTTTTTGTTTATTGTTAAGTATTAATTCAATTCCATTGTTGTCTGAGAAGATGTTTGGGATGACTTTAATGCTGTTGAATTTGTTGGCACTGTCTTTGTGGCCTAAGATGAGAATGACCCATATGGACTTGAATAGAATGTATATTCCAGTTTCTTGTGGTTAATTACTGAAACATCTCCAATAGTTCTAGTTTTTCTATCTCTTCATTTAACTCCCTTGTCTTTATTGATTTTCTGCCTGGACAATCTATCTGTCAAGTTAGAAAGTGGTATGTTGAAGTCCTCTCCTATTACTGTGTTGCTGTTACTATATTTCTGTAGCTCTTTCAGTTCATGGTTGATATATTTAGATGGCTTCTCATTGGATGTATAGATGTTAATAATCATCTAGTCCTCTTGATTGACTGATCCTGTGAGTATTAATTAATGTACATACCTATCTTTTAAAATTTTATTTATTTTAATTCTATTGCATCAGATATGAGAATAACTGTTCCTGTCCTTTTATGTCAGTGCTTGTCTTGTTGTGTTAGGTGGGATTTTGCAGACAACATATAGTTGGGTTGTGTTTTCTGATCCATATTCCTACTCTGTGCCATTCAGTAGATGAAATCAGGCCATTGACATTTTTGATGTTATAGATTGAAGATATTTTAATGACATTATTCTAGACTTTTAGAGTGTTCTGATATATGAAGTGTTTATGGTGATCTGATTGTTTATAGGAGACAGTTCAGAACTTCTTGCAGGGCAGGCTTGGTGATAGTTGATTCCTTTAACTGTTGCTTGTCTGAGAAGGTTTGTATGCCTTCGTCTAGTCTGAATGATAGTCTAGTAGGATACTGTAGTCTTAATTGAAAGCTTCTCTCATAAAACATTAAATATCTTTCCTTTCTCTTCTGGCCTTTAGTGTTTGTGTGGAGAAATCTGCTGATACTCTTATGGGTTTTTCTCTGTAAGTAACTGTTTTTCTTTTGTAGCCTTCATAATCCTTTATTATACTTATCTAAAAAAAAAAAAACCTTTGCTTGGAGTGATATCCCCCCCCTCATTTGGATGATACCCTGCTGAGCATGGAATCTTGATAAAGAAATTAGCTTCACAGGCGGCTGACCAGGAGGTTGGTGTCGGGGTTGGTCTTGGGGAAGGAAAGTGCAGAAAGAAGTAACAAAGCCAAAAATCCAGCAAAGTCTCGGTTTCCTTTTTCCTTTTTGACCTCTGTTTACCAGTCCAAGAGTGGATTGTAGGGGTCCTCCTTGGTTCCACCCTGCACTCCTCCTCCACTGTGGGCCCAAAATTCCTGCCTTCACCAAGATTCCCAGATTGAAAGCAGCTACCTTGCAGAGCTCAGGCCAGGTGTTATCTCCAAGCTCCTACCTTGGCTCCACCCCTAATTAAGAAATTTTTTGTATTCCCCTTACATATACTATAGGCCTAGACTTCCAAGGGATCTCATTGTTTGCAGTCACTGGACATTTCCATTGAGAATGTCCTCATTGGCTCTATTTGGGTCCTTCTAGGACCTTAATTTAACTACAAACACCTGTAAGGACTGTTCCACTCTCTAAAGGGAGGCTTATTTATTCTACTCTGCCACTCAAGGAGGACTGGTCTTTCAATATGTATAGTGTAGCCTAGAATTTCCCAGCTTTGACCGTGGACTGTGAGCTTGGACTTACAGGCACCCAATGATTATATATGCCCCTATGCTAAATATTAATTTAAATGGGTTCCAGGCCAGATATATGTTGTAAACTGTATATATCTATATCTATATCTATATCTATATCTATATCTATATCTATATCTATATCTATATCTATATCTATATCTATATCTATAACTATAACTATATCTATCTATCTATGTATATCTATCTATATCTATATCTATATATATCTATATATCTATATATATCTAGATATCTAGATATACTTTCTTAATATAGGAGACACTCTTTGCCCTAACCCACTCTCAAGTTCCATTCTCCACTCTGACACCACCCTCCCAGATAATACTTCTAGTCCACTCTCATGTTAGCTATATGCTCAACATACCTAAAATAGGCTTCCTAGCTTCTTTCCAGCCTAAGGTCCTACTTTCATTGGTTTTAATCCTACTACTTGGCCTGTGCTTATTCACATTTTGTCCCACTTTGTGTCTTGCCGGGATAGCCTGAGGGTACTTCTTCCAGAGCTAGTGCTCTCTGGCTTGGAGAGAACTCAACTGGAGCCGATCTAGGCTGCTGCGTGGGAGAGGGATCAGGAACTCTTGCCGCACTAACTTCAGCAGGAGATACACTCTGGAACTCTCGGAGCCGGAAAGCAATTTCCAGGTGTCTTTAATCAGAAGAGCAGCTGTTTTTATACTCTCCAAGTAGGGTGGAAACAGGATGTGATACAGAGAGGGTGTAGAGAAAAGTGACTGGTGAAAATCATAGTGTGACAAGGAGGGGGCGGAAGAGGCGAGAATCCTATCACTGAACCACCGATGCCCTGGAGTGCTTTATGTAAAAGTGATTTATGTAAATAGACCAAAGCTTTGGATCAGTAAATCCCTATATAGGCATACGGTTAAGCAGAAGCCAGGGGGAGGTGGCATACTACCCAACAGTGTCTAACTACATTCACACCACCAAGTTATAGATGCTACTACAATACCATCCTAACCAACCTGCTCATATGACTTCACTAGCATGTCCTACAACCTCATCTCTCCAGAATTTATCTTCTAGGGAAAGACAGATAAAGGCTGTGGGAATGGACCAACTAGCCAATGCTCTATGTCTATCAGAGAAGCAATTAAAGAAGTCGTTCCTTCTGTACCCCATAAATAATTTTTGTTCATACTTCCAGAGGAGCAAATGTTAGAGAAAGATTACCAGATGACTCTTATCCCCAGATTCGCTTGGATCTGGAAATTTTGTCACCAGAAGATTTCATTTTTGACCCATCACTGAGTGGAAAGAAAATTTGGAGAATGCCTTAGGAAGTCAAGCCCTGTTTCCTTACCTGAGAGAAAATTGGAGAAAGGAAGGCTATCTGGCAGTTATAATACATATAGGAGTGGTTTAATATGAAAGTGAATGTGAGCACATAGAAGTGAGCCAAACAGAGCATATCAGCTTCTGCACAGGGTCATCTTTACCTGAATGGCCCACATATTTCACTGGTGCATGCCTTTTTCTTTTTCTGATTAAAAGTTTAAAATATCTTTGACAAAATAAGAGAGGGACAAAAGCCTTTACCAACGGAGTAATGATCATTCATTTTGGTCTTATAAATACAAAAAATAAAAGGAGACATATACACAGTGTAGTACTACTCAGCAATTAGAAAGACTATATTGTGTTCTTTGGGATACAATTTATGACACTGGTGGTGATTATACTTACTGATGTATGTTAGGAAGTCAGGGACAACTGCCAGAATAAAGGAAATGTAGAGGGTAGTCAGACAGTAATGCAGCAGGTTAAACACATGTGGCTCAAAGCGTAAGGACCAGAGTAAGGATTCCGGTTCATGCCTCTGAGTCCCCACCTGCAAGGGAGTAGCTTCACAGGCAGTGAAGCAGGTCTGCAGGTGTCTATCATTCTCTCCCCTTCTCTGTCTTCCTCTCCTCTCTTCATTTCTTTCTGTCCTAACAATGATGACATCAATAACAATAATAACTACAACAACAGTAAAAACAACAAGGGCAACAAAAGGGAAAATAAATAAATATTTAATTTTTTTAAAAAAAGGGAATATAGAGAATTTAAACACTTGATCTTGAAAATATATATCTAGCAACCCATATCAAAAACTTCAAGATGACTATAGTGGTTAATGGTGGTTATTGCTGGCATAGAGGGGGCGTAGTATGGAACAGAATTCTGGTCGTGTGAGTGGAATAAAACTATACTTTTATTATTTTTATTATCTTATCTTGTAAATTACTGTTGAATCACTAATAAAAAAATGAAACAAAGTTTGTCACTATGTTAAGGGTGTCAGTTATTTCTGCAGTTTTATTCACAACAATTAAAAATGCTAAAGCAACCTCCAAGTACCCTGATAGAAATGATATATATTACATACATTATTCAGCCAGTATTTTTTTTTAAATATGTGACAGCATAGGTGAACCTTGAGGGCATTATGCTAAGTTACCTTATTTACATAAGTCACATACCACATTATATCATTTATATGTGGAATGAATAAAAGTTATATAACTACAGAATTGAGGAAAGCACTAGTACTCTATAAAATGATACATGGAACTTTTGCATTATCTTTGAAATCTAAATTGTCAATAAACTCTCTATTAATAATATTGGCACATATTGTCTTATTGATTATGCTGTAAGGACATTTCAGGATAATGGTTTGGGATAATAGATACCACCAAGATGCTTATGCCTCTTGTTTGATCAGTAATAATTATTTCATATTTAGTTGAACATAATGTCAATTGAATAAAATATGTATTTTCAAGTGTGGTATATATTCAATTATGGCATGGTAATAAATAATTAGATTTGATCAAAAGTGATGTGTGAACTATGTGAGTTATGCCACTAAAAAGAGTTAGTGGCATAACACACATTATGTTCAACTAAATTTTAGAATTCATAATAAATACAGTCCTCACATTTATCTGAGTATACACCCTATGTAAGCTTTCTATGCTAAAGCTCTGATCCTTTTAACTTTTATATATCCTGTAGCATTAAGAATCAAAGTTTAAAAAGTGTTTCTCTTAAAACTTACAAAATATGCACCAAGAACATCATTTATTTGGTTTTACATGATATACTTTTGGCTAAGCCTCAGCTCTAATCTGGAAAAACTGCAGCCTCAGTTTACAATGATGGTAATCAGATGAAAAGACAGAATGACTGAAGACTGAAAAACACCAAACTCAATCCTTATTTCGATAGCATAAAACAGAAATCATGATCACTTTGGTAATTCTGGATAAAGAAGATATAAGTAAAACTTAAATTTCAAAAACAAAAGAATGATACACATGACTTAGAAAATACCAAACTATCTTAACAGCATGTTTATTTTCACCTATGCTATGATGATAAAATTAAAGCTTTACAAAATTTATTTAATTGAATTGATATGTAGTTATAGTATGATGTACATACAAGGGGACAAAATGTAGAATATAGAGCAAATTTATTTTCCCATAAGGAAATAGATACATATGATAAGGGATAACTAAACTGAAAAGTCTCTAAGACTGAATTCTAATAGCCAATGTTTACATGTAATATTAGTAAGTTAGGAGCAGTAAGATTAGTTTGTCCAGTATGTGCAAATAATCTCTCTTTTTTTTCTATTCTTGTTATAATAGTGTGGTGAATTCAAGCCCAGACTCCACCACCTTGAAGGAAACTTTGATTCTGTAGTTTCTCTTTCTTTCTTTCTCTCTCTCTTTCTTTCCGTCTCACACTTTCTTTTTAGAATTTTTATTTGTTATTAATAGTTTATTATAAAACTGAAATTTATAGTTCAACACCATACCAACCACCAAAGTTATGTAGCCCTATGCTCCCACCTCCCAAAGATAAATCTCATAGTTCTTATAAGTCTTACAAACATTTTTAGTGTGTCTGTTTTGTTTGAATTTTCTGTTTGTTTTTGGAAGCTTCATGTAAATCAGCACTCTAGATTCCACATATGACTTAAACCATATGGTATTTGTCTTTCTTCTCCTTACTTATTTCACTAAGCATGATTACCTCCAGTTCCATCCATTTTGTCCAGAAGGAAACAATATTATTTTTGTATTGCAGAGTAGTATTCCATGGACTATATATCCCATAAATTCTTTAGTCAATCATCTATTGATAGACAACTAGGCTGTTTCCACTGTTTGGCTATTGTGAATAATTCAGCTATTATCATAGTGTTGCATATGTCCTGTCTAATGAGTGCTTGCTTCAGTGGCCCAAGAGTAGTATTGCTGGATCATATTTTGTCACTCTTTCTATCTGAAAATGTCAGCTTGGAGCACTGAAATACTGGAATAGATTAATATAAATAAATGTAAACATAAATTCTGGGGAAGCGGGGCTTCAGGACATACTGGTGGGTTCGTCTACCAGGGAAGTCTGGTTGGCATCATGCTAGCATCTGGAACCTGGTGGCTGAAAAAAAAAGAGTTAACATATGGAGCCAAACAAATTGCTGACTAATCATGAACCTAAAGGCTGAAATAGTGCAGATGAAGAGTTGGAGGGGTCTCTGTTTTGTAGATAGTTAGTAGTCCTATTTTAGTTATATTCCAAAGAGTCCCTATGACTATACTAGCTTTTTTTCCCCTTAGCCTGTCATCTGATGTGCAAGTGGACTCAAGTTATTGTCTGAGGAGATGATGTCATAGCTGTAAAAAGGACCATAAAGCTGTATTAGGGAAGAGAGTAGTTCCCAAATATGGGAAAGGCGTATAAATATTGTTGACTGTAAACCCCACTGATTTGACATTATCTAGGGCCCAGATTCAGCTTAGGAGCCTATGTGACCTCTGCATCCCTGTAGATCCAAGCTCACATTCTGTGGTCATGAGTAGGAACATTCCAAGCTACCTCAATTTCAGGGCCCATCTTCCTCAGGTGGAAGATAGATTATGTTGTCCACCTTCCCTTCATAGGATGGAACATTTTCTACCATTGCTGATCCATGTTGAGGGCAAGGTCCTGTGGGGTCCTACAAAGAGGTCTATTGTGTTGTTCCTGATAGAGAATACCAGTGACAATGGAGAGAGGGATCTATTCATGTCTGTTTAGGAATTTCAGGACTCCCCAACTGTTGGGCCTTAAAGCCAGCCCCCCGCCCCTGCTCTGCTCCATGCTCCATTGCTGACACTATGGTCCATTTACATAATCACTGTTTTTCCTGAAAGATCCCCACCAATTTATCTCCTCAGGGTATTGCTAATTCAGTTAAAACCACTGCAAAAGTTGCTAAGGATGCTTCCACCTTCCCAGCATGCCTTTTGCCTCTCTCCACCCCTTTCCTATCTTTTTCCATTTCCGACTTGCCATTTCCGGTCTTTACCCTATAAAGCCAGCTGCTGTTCTGGTTTCATGCTCTTTTTCTCTTCCATGTCCCAACCTGGAGAAGACCTGGAGAAGAGCTGGTGTACATAGCGAGAGGTGAGCATTTTGCTAGATCCACATGGCATAAGCCCACTGTGTTCACACCTGACTCTGGGACGTCCCCATCAATAAAGAATTGTATTACCACACCACCACGAGTTTCTTCTCTCTCTCTGGTGAAGTTAGCCCAGCACCCGACTAGGGCCTCAGCTGAAGAGGTGGCATGATAGTGACTAAAGAATTGTCCTTAAAGTATGCCAGTCTCTTGCCCTTATTCAGTTTTTGTAGTCCTTACTTTGATAATGTTAGCTTTGGAGTGAGTGAGAGAATTATAATAGGAAGTAGGTGAGGAGGGTATCTAAGTCTGAATAGACAATATTTCATTAGGAACTCTATGGTGTCTTCTTAAGTCTTTCTACTTGCTTACTGTATATATTGACTCACTGCGGACTATTGTGCATTTTCAACCTACCAATACTCATGTTCAGTGAGGAAGCAATTACAGAAGCCAGATCTTCCACCTTCTACACCCCATAATGACCCTGGTTCCATACTCCCAGAGAGATAAAAGATAGGAAAGCTATTAGAGGAGGGGATGGGATAGGGAGTTCTGGTGGTGGGAATTGTGTAGAGTTGTACCCCTCTTATCCTATGGTTTTTGTCAGTGTTTCCTTTTTATAAATAAAAATTTAAAAATATATACATATATTACATATGAGATGATATTATGTGAGGTAAGTGTAAGAGAAAGAGAGAGATAAAGAGTGAGATAGAGATAGAGAAAGGGGCACTACTCTGTAACATGTAGTGTGGGATTCAAACAAGGAACCTCAAAAGCTCTACCCATGAGCCATCTGGACAGTTGTCCAACACAATTAAATACCTGTAACTATACAACATCTCCTAGAATATATTAACTCAAAGTCTCAGTTTATTTCATGTATGTTGATTTTTTTCTTCTCTGATTCCCTTAGCCTTTAAACTAAGTTCACTTACACCAAGACACATCATAGTCACAATGAGAAGAAGTAAGGATAAAGAAAGGATCCTAAAGGCTTCAAGAGAGAAACAAAAAGTCACATACAAGGGAAAACCCATAAGATTATCTGCAGACTTCTCCACTCAAACTCTAAAAGCCAGAAGGGAGTGGCAAGATATCTATCGATCCCTGAATGAAAAAGGGTTTCAACCAAGGATAATATATCCTGATAGACTTTCATTCAAACTAGATGGAGGGATCAAAACAACAGTTAAAGGAGGCAACCATCACCAAGCCGGCCCTGAAAGAGGTTCTGAAAGACCTCTTATAAACAAGAACAACACTATAATACTTGCAATATATCAGAGAAAACATTTTTTTTTGAACAATGGCACTACAACACATTAAATCCATAATATCAATAAATGTCAATGGCTTAAACTCACCCATCAAAAGGCACAGGGTGGGGGGATGGATCAGAAAACATAACCCAACCATATGCTGCTTGCAAGAATCCCATCTGTCACAACAAGATAAACACAGACTTAAAGTGAAAGGATGGAAAACTATCATACAGGCTAACAGACCACAAAAAAGGGCAGGAACAGCCATTCTCATCTCAGACACGACAGATTTTAAATTAAATAAAGTAATAAAAGATAGGCAAGGACATTACATAATGATTAGAGGATCAATCAGCCAAGAAGACTTAACAATTATTAATATATATGCCACCAATGAGGGACCATCTAAATACAATAGCACCTACTGAAAGAATTTCAAATATACATCAATAGTAACACAATAATAGTGGGACTTCAATACCCCACTCTCACACTTAGACAGATCAACAAAGCAGAGAACCAATAAAGATACAAGCGAATTGAATAAAGAGATCGACAGACTAGACCTCTTGGACATTTTCAGAGTCCTCCACCCCAAAAAACTGGAATACACCTTCTTTTCAAATCCACATAACACATACTCAAGGATAGACCACATGTTAGGCCACAAAGACAGCATCAATAAATTCAAGAACATTGAAATCACCCCAAGTATCTTCTCAACCACAGTGGAGTAAAACTAACATTTAACAACAAACAGAAAATTATTAAAAGTCACAGAATTTGGAAACTAAACAACATGCTCCTTAAGAACCACTGGGTCAGAGACTCACTCAAGCAGGAAATTCAAATGTTCCTGGAAACTAATGAAAATGAAGACACAACCTATCAAAATATTTGGGACACAGCTAAAGCAGTACTGAGAGGGAAACTTATAGCCATACAATCACATATTATACACCAAGAAGAAGCTCAAATGAACGACCTTACTGCACACCTCAAGGACTTAGATGAAGAGGAAGAAAGGAACCCTAAATCAACCAGAAGGACAGAAATCACTAAAGTTCGAGCAGAAATAAACAACATCGAAAATAAAAGAACCATACAAAAGATCAATGAGGCCAAATGTTGGTTGTTTGAAAGATTAAACAAAATTGACAAACTCCCAGCCAGACTCACCAAACAAAAAAGAGAGATGACTCAAATGAATAGAGTTGTAAACGATGGAGGAGATATCACAACTGACACCACAGAAATCCAGAGAATCCTGCGAAACTTCTATAAAGAACTATATGCCACCAAGCTAGAGAAACTGGAGGAAATGGAACAGTTCCTAGAAACATATGCCCTTCCAAAACTGAACCAAGAAGAACTACAAAATCTAAATGCACCAATCACAGACAAAGAAATTGAAACTGTTATTAAGAATCTCCCCAACAACAAAAGTCCTGGATCAGATGGCTTCACAAACGAATTCTACAAAACTTTGAGGAAACAGTTAGTACCCATAATTCTTAAGCTTTTCCATAAGATTGAAGAAACAGGAATACTCCCTTCCACCTTTTAGGAAGCCAACATCACCCTGATACCAAAAGCTGATAGGGACACAACAAAAAAGGAAAACTACAGACCAATATCGCTGATGAACATAGATGCCAAAATATTAAACAAGATCTTGGCCAACCGGATACAGCAACATATCAAAAAGATTGTTCATCATGACCAAGTGGGATTCATCCCAGGAATGCAAGGTTGGTTCAACATCTGTAAGTCAATCAATGTCATTCACCACATCAATAAAAGCAAAGCCAAAAACCACATGATTATCTCAATAGATGCAGAGAAAGCCTTTGACAAAATCCAACACCCATTCATGCTCAAAACTCTACAAAAAATGGGAATAGATGGGAAATTCCTCAAGATAGTGGAGTCTATATATAGCAAACCTACAGCCATCATCATACTCAATGGACAGAAGTTGAAAGCATTCCCCCTCAGATCGGGGACTAGACAGGGCTGTCCACTGTCACCGTTACTCTTCAACATAGTATTGGAAGTTCTTGCCATAGCAAACAGGCAAGAGAAAGAAATCAAAGGAATACAGATTGGAAGGGAATAAGTCAAGCTCTCACTATTTGCAGATGATATGATAGTATACATAGAAAGACCTAAAGACCTAAAGAATCTAGCAGAAAATTACTGGAAGTTAATAGGTAATATAGCGAGGTATCAGGCTACAAAATCAATGTACAAAAATCAGTGGCATTTCTTTATGCAAACACTAAATCTGAAGAAGAAGACATCCAGAAATCACTCCCATTTACTGTTTCAGCAAAATCAATCAAATACCTCGGAATAAAGTTGACCAAAGAAGTGAAAGACTTGTATGCTGAAAACTATGAGTCACTACTCAAGGAAATAGAAACTGATACCAAGAAATGGAAAGATATCCCATGCTCATGGATTTGAAGAATAAATATCATCAAAATAAATATTCTCCCCAGAGCCATATACAAATTTAATGCAATACCCATCAAAGTTCCAGCAAGCTTCTTTAAGAGAATAGAACAAACACTACAATCATTTGTCTGGAATATGAACAGCTAGATTTGCCAAAACCATCTTGAGTAAAGGAAACAGAAATGGAGGCATCACACTCCCAGAGCTTAAACTATATTATAAAGCCATCATCATCAAAACAGCATCGTACTGGAACAAAAATAGGCACACATACCAGTGAAACAGAATTGAAAGCCCAGAAATAAATCCCAACACTTATGGGCATTTAATCTTTGATAAGGGGGCCCAAAGGATTAAATGGAAAAAGGAGGCTCTCTTCAATAAATGGTGCTGGGAAAACTGGGTTGTGACATGCAGAAGAATGAAATTGAACCACTTTATCGCACCAGAAACAAAAATCAACTCCAAATGGATCAAAGACCTAGATGTCAGACCAGAAACAATCAAATACTTAGAGGAAAACATTGGTAAAATATTTTCCCACCTCCACCTCAAGGACATCTTTGATGAATCATACCCACTTGCAAGGATGACTAAAGCAGAAACAAACCAATGGGACTATATCAAATTTAAAAGCTTCTGCACATCCAAAGAAACTATTAAACAAACAGAGAGACCCCTCACAGAATGGGAGAATATCTTGACATGTCATACATCAGACAAGAAACTAATCACAAAAATATATAAAGTGCTCAGCAAACTTAGCAACAAAAAAGCAAATGACTCCATCCAAAAATGGGCTGAGGATATGAACAAAACATTCACTACAGAGGAGATCCAAAAGGCTAACAAACATATGAAAAACTGCTCTAGGTCACTGATTGTCAGAGAAATGCAAATCAAGACAACACTAAGATACCACCTCACTTCTGTAAGAATGCCATACATCAAAAAGGACAGCAGCAACAAATGCTGGAGAGAATGTGGGGACAGAGGAACCCTTTTACATTGCTGGTGGGAATGTAAGTTGGTACAGCCTCTGTTGAGAGCAGTCTTGAAAACTCTCAGATGGCTAGACATGGACCTTCTATATGATCCAGTAATTCCTCTCCTGGGGTTATACCCCAAGGACTCCATAACACCAAGCAAAAAGAGGTGTGTATTCCTATGTTCATAGCAGCACAATTCATAATAGCTAAAACCTGGAAGCAACCCAGGTGCCCAACAACAAATGAGTGGCTGAGAAAGCTGTGGTATATATACACAATGGAATACTATGCAGCTATCAAGAACAATGAACCCACCTTCTCTGACCCATCTTGGACAGAGCTAGAAGGAATTATTTTAAGTGAACTAAGTCAGAAAGATAAAGATGAGTACGGGATGATCCCACTCATCAACAGAAGTTGAGTAAGAAGATCTGAAAGGGAAACTAAAAGCAGGACCTGATCAAATTGTAAGTAGGGCACCAAAGTAAAAACCCTGTGGTGAGGGGTAGACATGCAACTTCCTGGGCCAGTGGGGGGTGGGAGTGGGTGGGAGGGATGTGTCACAGTCTTTTGGTGGTGGGAATGGTGTTTATGTACACTCCTAGCAAAATGTAGACATATAAATCAGTAATTGATTAATATGAGAGGGGGAAAATCAATTGTATGTCTCAAAGTTTTTCAAAACACAAACTGAATCTTTTAATATATAGGCTGTGTATTTGATATGCGGGCTCTCTCATAAGCCTAGACCAAGTAGATTAGAAGCATCCAATAGCACAGCTATATACAAGATACTGGATACTGTACAGCAAACCATAACAAAAGGACTTTTCAAAGTTAACCCAATTACCAAATAATGTGATGATAACATTAACTATCGATTGTCTTTATGAACCCTAAGACAGCAGGAACCTCACATCTTCACAATAGAGCCCCTACTTCCCCCAGTCCTGGAAACCTTGGATAGGGCCCACTTTCCCATATGCCTCTCCCAATCCATACCAAATAATACTGCATCCGCCAATCACAACCTAACCAACACAATGATTGCCACCTCAACATGCTTCACCTCAGACTGTGTCCAGATAATTCACTAGTGGAATGACAGCCCTTCAGCTTCATTCCTTCGGTGAGACCTTTCCTTTTACAGTACACTCTAATTTCATCTCAGGTGGTTCACTTTCTAACAAAGTCCCATAACCTAGATATACACCAGTTTCTGTGAGAGAGAGCTCATGTTCACACGTATCCATAAACTACTGCAAAATATATACCTGAAAGCAGAAATACACTAGAGTTTGCAGTGAGTACCCCCCTAACACTTTCTCTCCACTATTCCAAGCTTTGGGTCCATGATTGCTCAACAATTTGTTTGGCTTCATATGTTAACTCTCTTTTCAATCACCAGGTTCCAGATGCCACCAGGATGCTGGCCAGGCTTCCCTGGATTGAAGACCTCACCAATGTGTCCTGGAGCTCAGCTTCCCCAGAGACACACCCTACTAGGGAAAGAGAGAGTCAGACTGGGAGTATGGACTGACCATTCAACGCCCATGTTCAGTGGGGAAGCAATTACAGAAGCCAGACCTTCTCCCTTCTGCAACCCTCAATGACCCTGGGTCCATGC
This sequence comes from Erinaceus europaeus, assembly GCF_950295315.1. NCBI lineage: Eukaryota > Metazoa > Chordata > Mammalia > Eulipotyphla > Erinaceidae > Erinaceus > Erinaceus europaeus. Next base: position 65,856,506 of record NC_080185.1, read on the forward strand.
TCCCAGAGGGCTAGAGAATGGGAAAGCTATCATGGGAGGGGGTGGGATATGGAGATTGGGTGGTGGTAATTGTGTGGAGTTGTACCCCTCCTTCCTTATGGTTTTGTTAATTAATCCTTTCTTAAATAAAAAATAAAAAAAATAATAAGTTCACTTTATTCTCAGGTCAAAAAAATCACAATTGAATGCAATGAAAATTCACATTAACTATTTCCTTTTCATTTACTAACTGGTTGGTGTATATTATTATGCACATCATTTAAAGATAAAGACATAAAAACAAAGCATCTAGGGAGTGAAGCCAAGATGGAGGCCTGAAGGCAACAACCAGACCGATTCTCCAAAAAAAATAAATAATTCAAATTCAGGGAATTCCAAGCTGGAACAGGATATCCAGGACTCTACAAGATTATCTATAGAGGATAGGCAAAGTGGAATCATGGTGGAATATTATAATTTGTAAACCACCAAAAAATAACTAAAAAGGAAAAAGGAAAAGGAAACTATCAAACCATTAGTCTCCTACCCCCCTAATACCCATCCTCCAGGCCAGAGGTGGACTGTTTGGGGAAATAGGGCAAAGGCAAAGATGCACACCTGTGGAGTTAAGTTCACCAAGCAATATTCCAAAGCTGAACCTTTTATCAGAACTCAGTAGAGAGCCATCTAAAACTGGCTCACTGAATTACAGAAAAATACAGTACCAAGCCACAGTTTGGGTGGGGTGTGGGTAGGGTATCTGTTCCCACAGTTGACTTGAATTACAGGCTGTATGTTAATTTATTAGTTTGTTGTTGTTTTCTGGCTGAGGGTTCTTGAAGATTTCGCCTGTTGAGACATTTGTATGGGAGTGGTTCCCTCCCACTTTTTTCCCTTTATACTTTTTGGTTTGATCAATCCTTGATTTTGTTGTTTTTGTTTTTTTATTTGTTGAGGTTTATCTATGATTTCATTTGTGATAGGAGTCTGGTTTGGTGTGGCTGTGAATTTATTATTTTCTTCCTTCTCTCTGTCCTCATCAAGGTTTTGCATTTGCTTTTGTTGTAGTTATTGTGTTGGCTAATGCTGTACTCTGTTCTCTTCTGTGGGACAGGTTTGGTCAGGTCTGACTGGGGCTTTTTGTTTCTTTTCTTTTTCAACATTCTATGCTTTTTATGTATTTTCCTTCTTTTTGGTTTAATTCTTCACTTTTCTTGCTAATTCTTGCTTTTCTTTTATTTATTGAGGTTTGTGATTTCATTTGTGAGAGGAATTAGGTTTGGTGTGGCTTTTCCTCACATAGTACAATAATTGAACAGCAGTATCCAGTACATAAATATACAGAACATACATACACACACACACACACACACACACACACACACACACACACACACAAACACAATGGTTAACTCAAAAGGAGCAATGTATCAGGACAGGATCCCAGGAAAAAATGCAAGTAAACTAGAAGAAATTAAAAATGGGGAAATATACAAATATTAATTGATGGTTTAATCACTCGAGTGAGGAAAATTTCTGAGAAAAATGCTATGAGAAGTAGGGAATTATCCAATGAGACCATGAAAGAAAACATGAACTATCTCAAGGTAATTAGGGAACTGAAAACTGAAATAGCTTAGCTAAAAGGCCAGCTAGTAGCAAAAGCTAATATTAACTGAAGTCTGCTGATAGTTTTATAGGTATTCCCCTGTATGTGATTATTTTTCTCTTGAAGCCTTTAGGATCCTTTATTTATCCTTACTTCTTTTTTATTATAGGGCAAAAAATATGCCTGAAAGCAAAAGTGCACAATAGTCTACAGTGAGTCAGTATATGCAGTAAGCAAGTAGAAAGACATAAAAGGACACCATAAAGTTCCTAATGAAATAGTGTCTGCTTAGACTTAGATACCCTCCTCACCTACTTCCTATTACACTTCCTTCACTCACTCCAAAGCCAACCTTATCAAAGCAAGTACTGCAAAAGCTGAATAAGGGAAAGAGACAGGCATACTTTAACAATGACTCTTTAGTCACTATCAGGCCAACCCAAGAGTTGGGGCCCTAGTCGGGGACTCCTGAGATTCCCAAACAGGCATGATGGTCCTAGATGTTGAATAAACCACTTTATCAATTGATATTGGATATCTCTATCAGGAACAACACAAGTCCCTTGGGCTCCTATACGAAATTTTCCCTCAATGTGCATCAACAATGGCAGAGAATGTTCCATCCTAAGAAGGGAGGCTGGACAACATACTCTGTGTTCCACCTGAGGAAGATGGGTCCTAAAATTGAGGAAGCTTGAAATGTTCCTACCTATGACCACAGAACATGGGCTTGGATCTACAGGAAGGCAGAGGTCACACAGGCTCCTAAGCTGAATATGGGCCCCAGATCATATCAAATCGATGTTCTTTACAGTCAACAATATTTATAAGCCTTTCCAATATTTGAGAGCTACTCTCTTCCCTGATCCAGCTTTCTGGTCCTTTTTCAAGCCATGGCATCATCTCCCCAGACAATAACTTGCATATCATATTTCAGGCTGAGGGGAAAAAAACTAGTATAGTCATAGGCCCTTTGGAATATAACTAAAATATGCCTGCTAGCTATCTACAAAATGGAGACCCCCCCCAAATCTTCAACTGCACAACTCCATCCTTTAGGTTCATTATTAATCAACATTTTATTTGGCTTTGTATGTTAATTCTCTTTTCAGCCACCATGTGCCAGGTGTTAACATTATGTCAACCAGACTTCCCTGGACAGACAACCCCACCAATGTGTCCTGGGGCTTGATTCCCCAGAACTATACCCCACTAAGGAAAGAGAGAGGCAGGCTGGGAGTATGTATTGACCTGTCAAAGCACATGTTCAGCAGGGAAGCAATTACAGAAGAAGCAAGACCTTCTACATTCTGGACCCCATAATGACCTTGGGTCCATACTCCCAGAGGGTTAAAGAATACAAAAGATATGAAGGGAGGGGATGGTATATGGAGCTCTGGTGGTGGGAACTGTGTGGAGTTGTACCCCTTTTATCCTATGGCTTTGTAAGTGTTTCATATATACTTGGGATACAGCCAAAGCAGTACTTAGAGGGAAACACATAGCTATACAATCATGCATTAGGGAATAAGAAAAAGTTGAAGTAAACAACCTTACTACACACATTAAAGACTTAGAAGAATAGGAACAAAGGAACCCTCAATCAATGACAAGGACTGAAATCACTAAAATTAGGGCAGAATAAATAACATAAAAAATAAAGGAACCATACAAAAGATCAATGAAGACAAATGTTGGTTCTTTGAAAAAGTTGACAAACTCTTAGCCAAACTCATTAAAAATAAATAAGTAAGTAAATAAATAAATAGAAAAGAAGACTCAAATAAATAGAATTGTAAATAATAAGGGCAATATTGTGACTCTTCAATGAACAACTATATGTTACCAAGTTAGAGAACCTGGAAGAAATGGAAGAATTCATAGAAACATAAACCCTTCCAAAACATAAGCAGGAAGAATTACAGACCTATTTGGAGGGGTCAAGTGATGGTGCACCCAGCTGAGCACACATGATACAGTGTGTAAGGACTCAGGTTTGAGTCCCTGGTTCCCATCTGTTGGAGGAAAGCTTCACAAGTTGTGAAGCAGTGCTGCAGGTCTCTCTCTCTCTCTCTTTCTCTCTCTCCCTTTCTTTATCTCCCCCCTTTCTCTCAATTTCTGGCTGTTCTATCCACTAAATAAATAAAGATAATCAAAATATTAAAATAAAAAACTATTGAGACCAATCATAGACAAATAAATCAAAAGTTATTATGAAACTTTCCAAAAAATAAAAGTCCAGCACCAAATGGCTTTACAAATGAATTCTACAAAATTTTCCATTAACAGTTAATACCTCTACTTTTAAAGCTCATTCAATAGATTGAAGATACAGGAATATTCCCATTCACCTTCTATGAAGCTGATATCATCATGATACCAAAAGCAGATAGGGACACAACAATAAAGAAAAAATACAGATAATCATAAATACTACAGATAATCATAAATACTACAGATAATCATAAATACTAAATATACTGAAATACTAAAATACTGAACAAAATTCTAGCCATTCGAATACATCAGTATATTAAAAATATTATTCATCACAGCCAAGTGGTATTTATCCCAGGGATGCAAGGTTGGTTTAGTATATTTAAACAAATCAATGTGATCAACCACATCAATAAAATCAAGACCAAAAACAACATGTTTATATCAATAGATGCAGAGAAAGCCTTTGACAAAATTTGGCATCCCTTTATGATAAAAAAATAAACTACAAAAATGAGAATAGATGGAAAATTCTTAAGATAGTAGAATCCATATATAGCAAATCTACAGCCAACATCATACTAAATGGGCAGAAGCTGAAAGCATCTCAGATCAGGGGTGAGACAAGGCTGTCCTCTATCACCATTAATCTTCAACATAGTATTAGAGGTTTTCACTGTAGCAATCAGGCAAGAGAATGGAATCAAAGGAATACAAATTAGAGGGAAGAAGTTAAACTCTCACTATTCATAGATGTTATGATAGTATATATAGAAAACCTAGATAATCCAGTAGAAAGCTTCTAGAAATCATTAGGCAATATAGCAAGGTGTCAGCCTACAAAATTAATGTAAAAAATTCAGTGGCATTCCTTTGCTCAAACACTAAGTCATAATAGTATGATATATAGAAATCACTCCCATTCACTGCTACCACAAAATCAATAAAATATCTTGGAATCAACCTAACCAAAGTAGTGACATACTTCTATACTGATAACTGTGAGTTTCTATCTACTTCCTATTTATTTTTCTTCAATAAATATAAGGCTAATCTTCTCAAATATAGTGAGGACTACAAAAATTGTATAATGGCAGAGACTTTCTTATTTTACAGATGACTCTCTTATTCACTAGCCACCCCATCATCTGGGACCCTACTCAGAGAATCCTAGAATTCCCACATAGGTATGATGAGATGTTCTCCACCATAACTGTTAATCTCCATCAGAGACAGCATTATGGACTCTGCTGTGGGCCTCTATAGTTCCTTTCCCTCACTGTGGAACAATGGTAGGGACTGCCTCACTCTACAAAGGGAGGCTGGGTCAACATACTCTGCCACATAGGGAAGATGGGTCCTGAAATGAGTATAGCCTAGAATGTTCCTAGCTTTGATCTTAGAATGTGAGCTCAGTCCTACAAAGATGAAGTGGTTACACAGGCTCCTGTGATAAGTATGGGTCCCAGATCAAATTGTTGTAGTTTATTCCTGTTGCAGCTTTCTTGTCTCATTTCCAACTCTGACACCATCTTCCCAGACAGTACCTTTAGCCCACCAGCATGTTAGCTGTCAGGCTTGGGCAAAAGTTGGTAAAATTGTAGCCCCATTGGAATATCCCAAAAATATACTTTATAGCCTTTTCCAAAATGGAGACCCCCAATCGCATGTGCTATATTATTACCTTTAATTTCCAGATTATTAAACAATTTGTTCTGCTTTACATCTTAATGCTTTTCACCCATAAGCTTGCAGATGATACCCAATGAAGGAGAGAGGATATGGAACTCTAGTGGTGGGAATTGTGTAATTGTAACCCTCTTATTATAATGACATTGATGAGTATTAAATCAATAAAACAAAACAAACAAAAAAGCATCTATACAAGTACTTCTCCTAGGATGTGAAATCAGACTTTTTCTCTAAAAGCACTAAATATATATTAGCTTTATAATTGACAGGCTAATTTTATAGGAGACAAAAACGTGATATTATCACCTGGAAATAGGGTAAGCCAAAATGTATGAGTGAACTTACTGTAAAATATTTAATGAAAGTCATTATTTCCCTTCAAGTGAGGAGCAAACTGCTCTGGCAATTTTTTTTTCTAGGCTTAAGTGTAGTTTTAGACATTAAACCATAAAGACCCAAAGGCATTTCTTAGTCAGAAATGTGCAAATTTCACAGGTATTCTACAACAACTGCAAATTAAGTATAGTACATTAAAATCATAACTATGCACAGTTTTAAGGAATGTCAAACAACATTTTAATATCCAGCCTATGTCCTTTCCCACTATAATGAAACAGTAATATGAACCTTCACCCTCCTCAAATTCTTCCCTCCCTCACTCATTCCTCAGATTCCTTTGTGGAGAAAGCAAAACTGAATCCAAGTTATACTTTGCTTTCCCCTTTTTTCTTGTTCCTTAAATTCTTTCCTAGAGTGAGATCATCCCATATTAATTTTTAAACCACAAACAAAAAGAAAAAATAGTATCATTAAGGCTAAGAAGAAAAAGGAGACTTGTACACTGTTGGTAAGAATATACATTGAGGGAGACTGGCGGTAGCAGCAGGTTAAGCACATGTGGTGCAAAGCGCAAGAATGGCTAAGGATCCCTGTTCAAGCCCCTGGATCCCCACCTGCAGGGGAAGTCGCTTCTCAGGTGGTGAAGCAGGTCTGCATGTGTCTTTCTCTCCCCTGCTCTGTCTTCCCCTCCTTTCTCGATTTCTCTCTCTCTTATCCAACAAAGATGACATCAGCAACATTAACTACAACAATAAAACATCAGGGGTAACAAAAGGGAAAATATATAATAATAAAAAATTTTAAAAAGAATATAATTTGATATATTCACTATGGAAAATTTATTACTTAAAGGTATCTGATAAATCTAAGCACCTGTTTTTTTTTTTTAGTTGTGTTGTTGTTTTGAGTATTGTCTTTAAAACATAGTCACAACTTCTCTTCATTATTTGATACTAGGGCCGCTATGTCTGCTCATTCTGTCTCTTTCTCTCCTTCATTTGTTTCTTTAATGTGGGGTTTTCAACAGTGTCTGTTTTTTTCTTTTTCTTTTTCTTTTCTTTTCTTTTCTTTTTTTTTTTTTTTCAAGAAATGGAGAGTGATGTTGGAGCTCCAGCCACAACATCAGCAAAGTAAAGAACTTCAGAACCACTGTGAATTAATGACAGAACAAGAAAGGGGAGGGTCAGGATTTTGGAGTCCCTCAGTTGTCAAAGGCCTTAGTGAGCTAACACTCAAAAGGAGGATACACTTGACTGCCAGAAATGAGGTGCAGAAATTAGCCTTTTATCCCCTGGAGTTTAGCAGACACTGAGTGACAAAGTCCCCCACCACTCACCAAGTTTCAGCAACTGCTAGAGCATCAGTCAACTCAAAATACAGAGAAAGAATCCCTGGGATCCAAACAAGTAAAGTATTTATAGGGTGAGGTTATGAATGTCTGAGAACATCAGCAAGCCTCTTTCAGGAAAGAGGATGATCAATAGTGTGGTGAAGGCAGACCATTATTGTAGACCATCAGAGTACCCTTTTCCTTGTACTGTCAGAGCTAAGCCTATGTAGCTGCCAAAATCTCAGTCTACAAAAACCTGTCTTGTAGCTTCACCTAGCAAGAGAACAGGTATCATGTGAAAGGTTAACACTACTTCCCCTATCATGGAAAATCAGACAAAACTGTTTTATACTAACCCAACAACAGAATCAGATGCCAGTGAATGGATTTATAGTAAGGATCTGGGACTATAGTAATAAAATTAAGAGGAAAAAAATCTGATAACCAGAGAGTAGGGAGTAAGGGTTTTCCTAATCAGGCTCAACATCCTTAGTCAGAATAGTTATTGAAAAAACCTGCAACTATCAATCACCTACCCCCTCCCCACTCACAACTGAGGTCCTAATAAATTAAATAGTATATTGAATTAAGAAAAAAATACATCATTTTGGAAAAATCACTGATGTTTCACTCCATGTTAAAGTGAATTTTATATATCAGATTGGTTTTCTTCATACTAGTTTGTAGTCTTTCTGTTAGACTTCTCAATTCACTCATTAAGATTCATTTTTTAGGAATGTTATTTCTCATTTAATTATCATATTACCCCCTTTTGGCATGTGCTTTATAGATTTAGAGAAAATTGAGATACCATTTTACTTATTTATTTTATTAGGAGATTAATAGTTTACACTAAATACAGTTGTTGGTAAATGTGTAAAATTTCTCAATTATATGCAAAAAACTCACAGTCCATTGGGTTGTTCTCTGTTTCTGAGCCAGACAAAGGAGGATTCATAAGGAAGGAACATGAAACTTCAGTGGAGTACCAATAGTCTCAAGGACTGAAGGTGCACTTTGATACAACTTATATAGAGCAAGATTGTTGTGACAAAAAGCATGAAGTGACCTTTAATCAAAACAATATAGTTTTAGTTAGTTCTTATAAGTAACTTATGTTTACGATTAACCCTTGCTGTTTCTGCTCTCAAAGACCTTTTCCAGAACAGGTAGACATCTATGGCTTGTCTACAATTGGCTAGTAAAGTTCATTCTCTCTGAGGGTTGCCTTCAGAGAGGGACCACTTGTCGTCAAAGTTCACAGCGTCAGTGTGCCAGGCTAGCTTCACAGTGGTAGACAGATGACCAAGAACACATGGCTGAGTGGAGAAGTAGTATTTCTTTATTCATGAGCCAACAATTCAAAAAAAACAAATCTAATCTAATCTAATCTAATCACCACACAATAGTGTACTCCATCTTTCTCCCCTGGTGGCAGCATCAGGAACCCAGGAAGTATGTAGGGATAGGGGGCAGGGAGAAGGAAAAAGAGCAAAACTATCAAGGGCTAAACCAAATCTCCTGGAGGCAAAGGGAGTGAGACCAAACCAATGTAACAGAATGATCATGTAAATACACCGCAACCTCAAGCAATGTAACAGAAGGGATCCCAGAAGCAGAACTAGAAGCATACCAAAATCCCCCCTTTTCTTTTTAACTAATTGACTATAGTATCAGGAGTATGGGGTGAACAGAAACCTATATCGTACAGGCATTTTTAAAAAAGAAACTGGCACAAACATGGAGGAACAAGTAAGCGAGCAACAAGAACCAGTGTGATGCCAAGAGAAGACCTGAGGGGGCATTTCTTGCCTCTGTGGGCAAGGCTTTATCAATCTAAAGGACATTTTCTTGCCTCTGTGGGTTTCTCTGGTCTTGATTGGTGTTTCCTGACTCTGTGGGCATTAACTAGCATGGAGGGAAGTGGCATGGCCTATAGAGTCTCAAGGCAGCTGGCTGCAGTCATTCTTTGAGAAACCCAGCAGCATAAAGGAAAGCTACTGTAGAGTTGTGTACCAGTAAGTCCGATAGAAGTGCCAGTTCAAAGCAGGTGTCCATGGAAGAATTGCCAGGGAGTGAAATATTGCATGAGGAAGGTCAGCCGCTGGAATTCTGTTTTTCTGTAGAGAACTTGACAGCTGCAATTTACTTACTTACAAAACAAAACGTGTAGCAGGTTAGAAGTTTACCACAATTGATTACTCAATGATTATAATTGGCTTAAGTATCTTTATAAATATGGAAGGTCTTTCTCGTTTCATTTTAAGGCTCCTTAACCAATTTAAGCACAATAAAATGTGGTAAGGCAAAGAACCACTGCTAAAGCCTCAGGCATGGGAATCATTAGCATAACCATTGTGCAATCTATCTTACGCCTGGGCTGGTTCTAACTCTAAATGAGAAGGTATTTGAGAGCTTTACATATGAATAACATCTTATTTAATCTTTTGTTACACCCATATAAGATGGAGACACACCCTAAGTGTAATCAGGTTTTTTAGACCAACTTAGTTAAAATATACTGATTTTTAACTAACTTTTACCTCAGACTTTAAATGTAAGTTAATTTTACCTTTATGAGAATTATGTTGAAAACCTTTTTCATTTAACTTTGCCTGGTAATAATGTAGCCTTAAAGTTACATTTTTAACCTTAAATTTAATGTTTACCAAACTTCAAACACACACATAAACATGGTCTTCAATACACAAGGAGAAAAACTTTTGTTACGATGACATGTCATTTTAAACACGAGTTTAGATCTGTACTGTCCCAGCTTTTCGGGGGGTGTGCCATCTGGAAGTGGCCTCCTGTGCAGCTCCACTTCCAGGAATTGTAGGTTGCCATTACTGCACGGATCTCTGCATATTCTAGCTCCTCTGCCATCAGAGCTGAGCTGGGGATCTCGGCCAGGGGGCCCAGTCCTCGCAGGGAGCCCGTGGTCTCTGGGTGGTCTGGGATCAGCCCAAACTTCATAGCAGGAGGGCAGGTTGGCTGGCTGTGCAGAAGGCGCGGGCTGAGGTGCACCGGGGTGGGGGCAAGGATGGGCCACCGCTCTGCCTGCCATGCTTGCTGCCCTGCTCCCAGCTGCCGAGCAGCGTGAAGGGAGTCCGTGCCCAGCGCCCCGCATCCCGAGGTGGTGAGCAGGCTCTGGCGGGCAGGCAGTGGGCAGAAACCAAAGTGTGGCCCAGAACGAAATGTTCCAGAAACAGAGAAACAGTCTCATGAAGAAAGGACAGAGGCCTTTGGAAACCTCTTCACAAGCAGAAAAACAGCCCATAGTGGGTAGGTAGCCAAACATCTTAACTTATCTTGGGGATCAGGCCCCATGTTGTTGCGCCATATGTCATCAAAATTCATGGCGCCAGTGTGCCAGGCTAGCTTTGTGGCAGTACACAGACGACCAGAGACACATGGCTGAGTGGAGAAGTAGTATTTCTTTATTCATGAGCCAACAATTCAAAAAAAACTAATCTAATCTAATCACCACGCAATAGTGTCCTCCATCTTTCTCCTCTGGCAGCAGTGTCAGGAACCCAGGAAGTATGTGGGGATAGGGGGCAGGGAGAAGGAAAAAGCGCAAAATTAGCAAGGGCTAAACCAAATCTCCTGGAGGTGGAGGGAGTGAGACCAAACCAGTGTCACAGAATGACCATGTAAATAGACGGCAACCTCAAGCAATGTAACAGAAGGGATCCCAGAAGCAGAACTAGAAGCATACCAACAACCTCTGTTTGAAGAACATCATGAAACTATTGTTCTGAGCATTTCAATAATTGAGAACAGAACCAGCTTAGGTCCACAGCACTAAAGTTCTGTTTTTCCCACAGCAGCCCCAGCCTAGGTCCTCCTCTACCATCATGCACCAGGACTTGAAATCCATTCCTTCAACACCCCCGTGTCCACCCCCAGAGTCCTTTGTGAAAATTAGGTATATTCATTATTCTTAAAAGTGAATATTCCATTGTGTATATAAAGTGAAACTTTCTCAGCCACTCACCTGTTGTTGGATACCTAGGTTTTGTCCAAGTTTTGACTATTACAAATTGTACTGCTACGAACATAGGTGTACAGAGATCTTTTTGGATGGATGTGTTTGTTTCTTTAGGATATATCCTCAGGAGAGAAATTTCGAGGTCATAGGGAAGGTTCACTTCTAGCCTTCTGAGAGTTCTCCAGACTGCTCTCCACAGATTTTAGACCAATTTACATTTCCACTAGCAGTACAGGAATGCTCCTATACCCCCACACCTCTATCAATTTTGATATCTGATATTCTTTTTTTTTAAATTTTTAATATTTATTTTATTTATTTATTCCTTTTTGTTGCCCTTGTTGTTTTATTGTTGTAGTTATTAATGTTGTTGTTGTTGTTGGATAGGACAGAGAGAAACGGAGAGAGGAGGGGAAGACAGAGAGGAGGAGAGAAAGATAGACACCTGCAGACCTGCTTCACTGCCTGTGAAGCGACTCCCCTGCAGGTGGGGAGCCGGGGTTTGAACCGGGATCCTTATGCTGGTCCTTGTGCTTTGTGCCACCTGTGCTTAACCCACTGCGCTACAGCCCAACTCCCGATATCTGATATTCTTACAAGAGAGAAATATCTCATTATTGTCTCCATTTGTCTTTATATGAAGAACAATGACATCAACCATTTGTTCATATCTCTGTCAGCCTTTTTGATCTCTTCTTCATGATATTCTGTTCATATACCCTCCCCATTTTTTTGTTTGTTTTTGTTTTAGTTTGCTGAGCTTTTTATGTATTTTGGATATTATATTTCTGGTTTTCTTTTGAAATGTTTACTTAATGTACTTATTTATTTTTAATTGGGGGATTAATGGTTTCAATAAAATATGGTAGTCTGTACATGTGTAACATTTCTCAATTTTCCACACAACAATCGAATCACCTATAGGTCTTCCTTGGCCATCATGTTCCATGACCTGAACCCCCCCCACCACACTTCACCCCATAGTCTTTTACTTTGGTGTAATAAACCAACTCCAGTCCAAGTTCTACTTTGTATTTTCCCTTCGGTTTTTATTTTTTAAGTTTAGTCTGTGAATGGGATCATCCCATATTAATCCCTTTCTTTCTGGCTTATATCACTTAACATGAACTTTTTTTTCTTTTTTTAAATGTTTTGACTGTTTTATCTCTAGAGTTCACATTAAAGAAAAACACAAACAGGTTACTAAGTTTTTAAACCAGAATTACACATAAACAGCAAGAATAATATTGAGATTAAAAACGAGTTTTTTGCATACAATATTTAATATTTTATGTAGTAAAAGAATCTCTTTTACACAGGTGAATTTCTTTCAAACCCTACCTTCCTTGACTGTGTATATGTATGCATTTTTAAAAATTTTTTAAATTATTATAGTTTATTTTTTGGAGAGAGACAGTCAGAAATCAAGAGGAGGTGTTCCCAAAAGATGGTGGACTGAGAATCTGCTAGTGGCTTGAGCTCTGACCACATCTCCTGGAAACGGTAGGATTTTCTGCCTTTAGTAGGCCAGTCAATAAGGAGTCCTAGCTGTGACAGCAAGGAGGTGACTATAACTAAATTTGGGTTAAGAATTAGAGTAGAAAAAAGGGAAAATACTTTTTTTTTCCTTTTAATTATTAAGCAAACCTCTGCGCCCTTACCCTCCCCATAACCAGCCCCTGAGGAACAGCTCCTAGCAGGCTCCCCTGCTAAGCTTCTGTCTTTACCAAATTCCTATCCCACCAGGGAGTATCATTCATTCTAAGTCTCTACCCTTGTGAAACCTCTGGCCTTCTTTCTTTCTAAGTAGCCAACCCCCCAACCTCACCCCGCATAGCTAATTAAATAATTAAAAATAAATAAATTTAAAAAACCCTTTCCTTTCACTGCTCTTTTATGACTGTTCTTTATCTTATCTTTTTCTTTTCTCTCTCTCTCTCTCTCTTTTTCTTTTTCTCATTCTTGTAATCCTTTCTTCCTTAATCCTAAAGCTTCCAAAGACGCAGGCCCCAGCCCTCACACAACCAAACAGAGTGCTTTTTTGAATTCACCAATAGACATTTGGGAATTATTTTGGGAAGAATTCTGACTAAGTGTGGACTCTCACTGCGAGTGTCTCTGCTCAACTTCCCTTCCTCCATTAGCCACCCCTAGAATATACAGTGGATAGTAGATTTGCTAAACTGTCTATTTAAGCTATCCTTGTCTAGTCCTGAGGTTGTTTTTTTCCTCATTCTTAACAATCAGCTGCTTCTGATCATGAGGTTTGAGGTAATCTGGGACAGGGTTTTTATTTTATTTTATTTTATTTTATTTTATTTTATTTTACTCTGCCCTATTTTACTATTAATATTATATAAAGGCATATATCTTCCCCCCCCCTTTAGGTAGATCAGAATTAACTCTTAGCATATATTTCAGTGCTAGGATAGTGGACATCTTATCTATTGTGGGAGGAACTTGTCTCCTAAATCCTACCTCCTCTACAGACTCTCCCCTCCCTCCCCCTCCTAGATAATCAAAAAAAAATAAATTAAATTAAAAATAAAGTAATAAAAAAACCTTTACTTTCACTACTCTTTAATTACAGCTCTTTTTCTTATCTTTTCCCTTTTCTCTCTCTTGTCCTTTCTTTCATTTTCTTCTTTCTTCTTTTTTTTAAAATCTTGTCATACACTTCTTCCTTCCTTCTTCTTTGCCTTTCTGAATTCGTGAACTATTTTGGGGAGGAAATCTGACTCATAGTGGACTCTCTATGTGTGTATGTCTGCTCTAGTTCCCTTTCCCCTATTGTTACCCCTAGAATATACAGTGGATAGTAGATTCGCATAACTGTCTATTCTTGCTATCCCTTCTTTCTTTTCTCTTTCTTCTTCACTGGGATTTGGTTACTATTTTTTCACGGACTGGAGAAATGGTTTGGCTAAATGGCAGTGATTAAACTGCTTCAATACTTGTTTCAGTTGCTACTGTAATTCATGAAGTTGGTGAGTGCAATTGTCATAAAGGTATTTAGTACAGTGTTGCTTGTTCTCAAGACACAACAACTGAGGAACAACAGAGCATAGAAAAAGAAACACATAAATAAAAAAATAGGTAGATCAAAAACAAATAAAACTGCTACTCCAATGAATGAAGAAAAGAGCCCAGAAGAAACTACAAATCACCCAGAAGTAACCATAGATAAGAAAAGTATGCAAGCAATAATAAACTTATTAATCACAGAAATGAAAACAACATTGGAGGAAAGGAATGGCAGTATTAGGTAAACAACAGTTGAGACCCCCAAAGAAAATACTGATTATCTTGAGGCAATTAGAGAACCGAAAGCTGAAATAGCTGTAATGAAGAAAGAAGCTGAGGCAAGGGAAAGCAGACTAACAGAAGCAGAAAACAGAATTAGTCAGACAGAGGATGAGCTATAGAAAGCTAAGAAAGAGGTTAAAGAGCTTAAAAAGAGATTGACAGACACTGAAAACAACAACAGAGACATACGGATGATCTCAAAAGAAGTAACATTCATATAATTGACCTGCAAGAGGAAGAAAGAGAGGAAGGGGAAGCAAACATTCTAGAGGAAATAATACAAGAAAACTTCCCAGACCTGAATAACAGAAAAAACATCAAGATTCAAGAGGCCCAGAGAGTACCAAACAGAATCAGTCCAGACCTGAAGACACCAAGACACATCATAGTCACAATGATAAAAAGTAAGGATAAAGAAAGGATCCTAAAGGCTGCAAGAAAGAAACAAAAAGTCACATACAAGGGAAAACCCATAACATTATCTGCAGATTTCTCTACTCAAACTCTAAAATCCAGAAGAGAATGGCAAGATATCTATCGAGCCCTGAGTGAAAAAGGGTTTCAACCAAGGATAATATATCCTGCTAGACTTTCATTCAAACTAGGTAGAAGGATCAAAACCTTCTTAGACAAACAACAGTTAAAGCAGGCAACCATCACCAAACCGGTCCTGAAAGACGTTCTAAAACACCTCTTATAAACAAGAACATCTCTATAATACTGGCAATATAGCAGAGCAAACAAAAAAAAAAATTTGAACAATGCACTACAATACATTAAATCCATAAAGTCAATAAACGTCAATGGCTTAATCTCAACCATCAAAAGGCACAGGGTGGGGGGATGGATCAGAAAACATAATCCAACCATATGCTGCTTGCAAGAATCCCATCTGTCACAACAAGATAAACACAGACTTAAAGTGAAAGGATGGAAAACTATCATACAGGCTAATGGACCAGAATAAAGGGCAGGAACAGCCATTTTCATCTCAGACACAATAGATTTTAAATTAAATAAAGTAATAAAATATAGGCAAGGACATTATATAATGATTAGAGGATCAATCAGCCAAGAAGAATTAACAATTATTAACATTTATGAACCCAATGAGGGACCATCAAAATACACTAAGCACCTACTGAAAGAATTTCAAAAATACATCAATAGTAATACAATAATAGTGGGAGACTTCAATACCCCACTCTCACACTTAGACAGATCAACAAAGCAGAGAACCAATAAAAATACAAGGGAATTTAATGAAGAGATTGGAAGACTAGACCTCTTGGACATTTTCAGAGTCCTTCACCCCCCAAAAACCTTCTTTTCAAATCCACATAACACATACTCAAGGATAGACCACATGTTAGGCCACAAAGACAGCATCAATAAATTCAAGAGCATTGAAATCATCCCAAGTATCTTCTCAGACCACAGTGGAGTAAAACTAACATTTAACAACAAACAGACAATTATTAAAAGTCACAGAATTTGGAAACTAAACAACATACTACTTAAGAACCACTGGGTCAGAGACTCACTCAAGCAGGAAACTCAAATGTTTCTGGAAACAAATGGAAATGAAGATACAACCTATCAAAATATTTGGGACACAGCTAAAGCAGTACTGAGAGGGAAACTTATAGCCATACAATCACATATTAAACAACAAGAAAAAGCTCTAATGAACGACCTTAATGCATACCTCAAGGACTTAGAGGAAAAGGAACAAAGGAACCCTAAAACAACCAGAAGGACAGAAATCACTAAAGTTAGAGCAGAAATAAACAACATCGAAAATAAAAGAACCATACAAAATATCAATGAAGCCAAATGTTGGTTCTTTGAGAGATTAAACAAAACTGACAAACCCCTAGCCAGACTCAACAAACAAAAAAGAGAGAAGACACAAATTAATAAAATTGTAAATGATGGAGGAGATATCACAACTGACACCACAGAAATCCATAGAATCCTGTGAAATTTCTGTGAAGAACTATACGCCACCAAATAGAGAATCTGGAAGAAATGGAACAATTCCTAGAAGCATATGCCATTCCAAAACTGAACCAAGAAGAACTACAAAATCTAATTGCACTAATCACAGACAAAGAAATTGAAACTTTTATTAAGAATCTCCCCAACAACAAAAGTCCTGGACCAGATGGCTTCAAAAACGAATTCTACAAAACTTTGAGGAAACAGTTAGTACCCATACTTCTTAAGCTTTTCCATAAGATTGAAGAAACAGGAATACTCCCTTCCACCTTTTAGGAAGCCAACATCACCCTGATACCGAAAGCTGATAGGGACAGAACAAAAAAGGAAACCTACAGACCAATATCGCTGATGAACATAGATGCCAAAATATTAAACAAGATCTTGGCCAACCGGATACAGCAACATATCAAAAAGATTGTTCATCATGACCAAGTGGGATTCATCCCGGGAATGCAAGGCTGGTTCAACATCCGTAAGTCAATCAATGTCATTCACTACATCAATAAAATCAAAGCCAAAAACCACATGATTATCTCAATAGATGTAGAGAAAGCCTTTGACAAAATCCAACACCCATTCATGCTCAAAACTCTACAAAAAATGGGAATAAATGGGAAATTCCTCAAGATAGTGGAGTCTATATATAGCAAACCTACAGCCAACATCATACTCAATGGACAGAAGCTGACGCATTCCCCCTCAGATAGAGGACTAGACAGGGCTGTCCACTGTCACCGTTACTCTTCAACATAGTACTGGAAGTTCTTGCCATAGCAATCAGGCAAGAGAAAGAAATACAGAATGGAAGGGAAGAAGCCAAGCTCTCACTATTTGCAGATGATATGATATTATACATAGCAAAACCAAAATAATCCAGCAGAAAACTACTGGAAGTTGTTAGGCAATATAGCAAGGTGTCAGGCTACAAAATCAATGTACAAAACTCAGTGGCATTTCTTTATGCAAATACTAAATCTGAATAAGAAGACATCCAGAAATCACTCCCATTCACTGTTGCAGCAAAATCAATAAAATACCTAGGAGTAAAGCTGACCAAAGAAGTGAAAGACTTGTATACTAAAAACTATGAGTCACTATTCAAGGAAATAGAAACTGATACCAAGAAATGGAAAGACATCCCATGCTCATGGATCAGAAGAATAAATATCATCAAAATGAATATTCTCCCCAGAGCCATATACAAATTTAATGCAATACCCATCAAAGTTCCACCAAGCTTCTTTAAGAGAATAGAACAAACACTACAATCATTTATCTGGAACCTGAAAACACCTAGAATTGCCAAGACCATCTTGAGGAAAAGAAACAGAAATGGAGGCATCACACTCCCAGAGCTTAAACTGTATTATAAAGCCATCATCATCAAAACAGCATCGTATTGGAACAAAAATAGGCACACAGACCAGTGGAACAGAATTGAAAGCCCAGAAATAAATCCTCATACCTATGGACATCGAATCTTTGATAAGGGGGCCCAAAGGATTAAATGGAAAAAGGAGGCTTTCTTCAATAAATGGTGCTGGGAAAACTGGGTTGTAACATGCAGAAGAATGAAACTGAACCACTTTATCTAACTAGAAACATAAATCAACTCCAAATGGATCAAAGACCTAGATGTCAGACCAGAAACAATCAAATACATAGAGGAAAACATTTTTAAAACAGTTTCCCACCTACACCTCAAGGACATCTTTGATGAATTAAACCTAATTGCATGGAATACTAAAGCAGAAACAAACCAATGGGACGACATCAAATTGAAAAGCTTCTACACATCCAAAGAATCTATTAAGCAAACAAAGAGACACCTCACAGAATGGGAGAAGATCGTCACATGCCATACATCAGACAAGAAACTAATCACCAAAATATATAAAGAACTAAGCAATCTTAGCACAAAAAAAGCAAATGACCCCATCCAAAAATGGGCAGAGGATATGAACAAAACATTCACCTCAGAGGAGATCCAAAAGGCTAACAAACATATGAAAAACTGCTCTAGGTCACTGATTGTCAGAGAAATGCAAATTAAGACAACACTAAGATACCACCTCACTCCTGTAAGAATGGCATACATCAAAAAGGACAGAAGCAACAAATGCTGGAGAGGTTGTGGGGACAGAGGGACCCTTTCACATTGCTGGTGGGAATGTAAATTGGTACAGCCTCTGTGGAGAGTACTCTGGAAAACACTCAGAAGGCTAGACATGGACCTTCTATATGATTCAGTAATTCCTCTCCTGGGATTATACCCCAAGGACTCCATAACACCCAACCAAAAAGAGGTGTGTACTCCTATGTTCATAGCAGCACAATTCATAATAGCTAAAACCTGGAAGCAACCCAGGTACCCAACAACAGATGAGTGGCTGAGAAAGCTGTGGTATATATACACAATGGAATACTATGTAGCTATCAAGAACAATGAACCCACTTTCTCTGCCCCATCTTGATCAGAGCTAGAAGGAATTATGTTAAGTGAGCTAAGTCAGAAAGATAAAGATGAGTATGGGATGATACCACTCATCAACAGAAGTTGAGTTAGAAGATCTGAAAGGGAAACTAAAAGCAGGACCTGACCAAATTGTAAGTAGGGCACCAAAGTAAAAACCCAGTGGTTAGGGGTAGACATGCAGCTTCCTGGGCCAGTGGGGGGTTGGAGTGGGTGGGAGGGATTGTTCGAAGTCTTTTGGTGGTGGGAATGGTGTTTATGTACACTCCTAGCAAAATGCAGACATATAAATCACTAGTTAATTAATATGAGAGGGGGAAATTAATTATATGTCTCAAAGTTTTTCAAAACACAAACTGAATCTTTTTAATACATAGGCTGTGTATTTGATATGTGGACTGTCTTAAAAGCCTAGACCATGTAGATCAGAAGCATCCAATAAAACAGCTATATACAAGATACTGGATACTGTACAGCAAACCATAACAAAAGGACTTTTCAAAGTTAACCCAATTACGAAATAATGTGATAATAACATTAACTATTGATTGTCTTTTTGAACCCTAAGACAGCAGGAACCTCACATCTCCACTATAGAGCCCCTACTTCCCCCAGTCCTGGAACCCTTGGATAGGGCCCACTTTCCTGTATGCCTCTCCTAATCCATATCAAATACTATTGCATCCGCTGATCACAACCTAACCAACACAACAATTGCCACCTCAACATGCTTCACCTCAGACTGTGTGCAGAGACTTCACGTGTGAAATGACAACCCTTCAGCTTCATTACTCCGGTGAGACCTTTCCTTTCATACTATACTCTAATTTCATCTCAGGTGGTTCACTTTCTACAAAGTCCAAAAACCTAGATGTACACCGGTTTCTGTGAGGAGACCATATACTCACATGTATCCATAAACTACTGCAAAATACATACCTGAAAGCAGAAGTACAGTAGAGTTTGCAGTGAGTACCTCCCTAACACTTCCTCTCCACTATTCCAAGCTTTGGGTCCATTATTGTTCAACAGTTTGTTTGGCTTCATATGTTAACTCTCCTTTCAGTCACCAGGTTCCAGATGCCATCAGGATGCTGGCCAGGCTTCCCTGGATTGAAGACCCACCAATGTGTCCTGGAGCTCCACTTCCCCAGAGACACACCCTACTAGGGAAAGAGAGAGGCAGACTGGGGGTATGGACCAACCAGTCAACGCCCATGTTCAGCAGGGAAGCAATTATAGAAGCCAGTCCTTCTACCTTCTGCAACCCACAATGACCCTGGGTCCATGCTCCCAGAGGGATGGAGAATGGGAAAGCTATCAGGGTGTCAGGTGGGATATGGAGATTGGGTGGTGGGAATTGTGTGGAGTTGTACCCCTCCTACCCTATGGTTTTGTTTATTAATCCTTTCTTAAATAAAAAATAAATAAAAATAAAGAAATCAAGAGGAAAAGAGAGTTAGAAAGGGAGACAGACAGAGAGACACCTGTAGCACTGCTTCACTTTTCCTGAATCCTCCCCCCTACAGGTAGGGACTAGAGACTTGGACTCTGGTCCTTGTGCACTTTAACATGGGTGCTCAGTCACTTGGCCACCACCATGCCCCACTGACTGTGTTTTTATAATTCACAATGAGAAAAAAAGAAAATGTGGTGATGTTGTGAAAGAAAAGAAAAATATATATTAAAATTATTATTTTAATCCATGTAGAAATAGTTGCACTTTTATTTTTAATTGTGGTAAAATACAGAACATATAATTTACTGCTGTGCCAAGGACTAAAAAGATAATTCTTCTGGATAATGTTTTTGCTTTGTCATGTACATGATCTAGGTTCACTCCCACAGCACTGAGGGAATATTTGGTTCTGTGGTGTCTTTCTCTCTTTCTCTGTCTCTACCTGAAAATATCAGCCTGGAAAGGTAAAGCCCAGATGAAAAACAAAAAGTAGATATCTGTGGCACTGAGCACATGTCCACTGTAGTACAGTCATTACCACTGAGGCCCAGAATTATTTCATCAAACTGAAACTTGGTGTCCACTAAGTATTAACTACTCACCTCAGTCCTTATCAATCACCATTCCTCTGACTCTCTGACTTTTCCAATTACCACATACAAATAGTCTCATCCGGTAACTGGCTTGTTTCACTTAACATGTGTTGAAGATGTAGAGAAAGTGGAGCACATGTGGTCTACTGGTGGGAATGCAAAATGGTATAGTTATTACAAAAAACATCATTTCAACTACTTAAAAAAATAAAATAAATCACCATAAAATCAAGCAACTCCATTTCTCAGTGTTCACCCAAAAGAATTGAAAGAAGAGCGTTGAAGACTTATATTGTCATCTATGTTCATAGAGGCATTATTTAAAATACTCAGAAGGTGGAAACAAAACAAGTGTTAACAGATGGATGGAAGGGAAAGATAGATGGACAAAATGTGGTCTGTGCAGATAATGGGATGTTATTCAGTCGTAATGAAGGGAATATGGACACAAACTAAAGAATGGATGACTCTTAAAAACTATTTTATCTGTGTCTCTTCCTATGCAATATCCTTCTAATATTAAAAATCTTGGAAAATTTGTATGTTCCATAGTTTTCTATGGAAAGTGGACCAGTCATTCTGATTTATCAATAAAGGATACAAATGTACCCAAACCTAGACACAATAATAATATATGTTTTACCTAGACTGGAATTGTCTCATCTGTAGGTTTTTTGTTTGTTTCTTTTTTGTTTTTGTGGTTTTTTTTGTTTTGTTTTGTTTTGTTTTGTTTTGCCAGAGATTGGACCTGGGACCTTAGAGCCTCAGGCACGAGAGTCTTTTGGATGACCTTTATGCTATCTACGCTCTGTCCTCTTCTCTGTAGTTTTACTTCTTTAGAATTAATGAATAAATGGTCAGGTAGTGGTGCATCTGGATAAGACCACACATTACCATGGTTAAGGCCCAAGAGTTTGATCCCCTGTTCCCTAACTGTGTGTGTGTGTGTGTTGGGGGCTCTTCATGAGCAGTGAAGTATCTTTATCTTTTTAAATATTTCTTTATTGGGAGACTAATGGTTTACGGTCAACAGTAAAATCCAATAGCTTGTACATGTATAACATTTCCACATAATAATGCAACCCCCACTAGGTCCTCCTCTGCCATCATGTTCTAGGACCAGAACCCTCCTCCACACCCCAGAGTCCTTTACTGGGGTGCAAAATACCAACTCCAGTCCAAGTTCTTCTTAGTGTTTTCCCTTCAAATCTTGTTTTTCAACTTCTGTCTATAAGTGAGATCATGCCATATTAATTCTTCTGTTTCTGATTTATCTCACTTAACATGACTTATTCAAAGTCCATACAAGATGGGATGAAAGCAGAATACAACATTTTTAATAGCTGTGTAGTATACCATTGTGTATGTAGACCACAGCTTGCTTAGATATCCATCTGTTTTTAGACACCTGGGTTGCTTCCATGTTTTGGCTACTATAAATTGTATTATTGTGAACATAGATTTACACACATCTTTTTGTCTGGATGAGGTTGATTCCTCAGGATATATCCCCAGGCGAGGAATTGCAGGGTCATAGTGTAGGTCCATTTCTATGTTATTAGACTTTTGTTACTCTCGATCACACCCTGTCATTTCACAAACAGCTCATAAAAACTGCAGCAAAGGTGGGCGCGAGGAATAACATCATTGCAAGACTAGCCAGCTCTTCATGGGGTGCGAGCGCTCCCACACTACGATCATCATCTCTGGCATTATGCTATTCCACTGCAGAATACTGTGCCCCAGTATGGTTCCGTAGCCCCCATGTCCACTTGGTCGATTCCAAATTATATTCCTCCATAAGGATAATTTCTGGAACCATCCGTTCCACCCCGGTTCCATGGCTGCCAGTTCTTAGCAACATCGCCCCGCCAGATATTCGTCGGGATACGGCATCATCTAAGTTCATTTCCCACATCTATGCTCGACCGGACCTGCCAATATATGCAGATATCTTCACCCACCCTGTCCAACGCTTGATGTCTCATCACCAAATCTGGTCCCCTACGCCTACACTGAACTTCTCTTCTCCAGACTTTTGGAAACAGAGTTGGCAGTCAGCTGAGGTAAAGAACAAACACCTCATCACAGACCCCTGCAAGCGTCAACCCGGCTTTGACCTAGCACGTTATGATTGGACCCTCCTCAATCGCTATTGAACAGGCCATGGCCGGTGTGCCAATATTTTCCATCGCTGGGGAGCCAGAGACAACCCGAACTGCCCCTGCGGCTACAGACAGACTATGACCCACATAGTCAAGGACTGCCACCTCTCCGGATTCAAAGGAGGTCTCGAAACTTTACATCAGGCTCAGCCTGATGTTGTTGACAGGCTACGGAAGAAGGGCAAATGCTAGAAGAAGAAGAAGACTTTTGTCTGATGTATATGTCTATATGTCATCCCCTCCCCTGATAGCTTTCCCATTCTTTACCCTCTGGGAGTATGGAAACAAGGTCATTGTGGGGTGCAGAAGGTAGAAGGTCTGGCTTCTGTAATTGCTTCCCCGCTGAACATGGGCGCTGACTGGTCAGTCGATATTCCCAGTATGTCTCTCTCTTTCCCTGGTAGGATGGGTCTCTGGGGAAGCAGAGATCCAGGACATATTGGTGAGGTCGTCTGTCCAAGGAAGTCTGGACGGCATCATGCTGGCATCTGGAAGCTGGTGGCTGAAAAGAGAGTTAACATACAAAGCCAAACAAATTGTTGGACAGTTATGGACCTAAATGCTGGAATAGTGCAGACGAAGTGTTGGGGGGTACTCACTGCAGACTTTTGTGTACTTGTGCCTTCAGGTATATATTTTGCCCTAGTTTATGTATACATGTGAACATATGCTCTGTCTCAGGGGACCTGGTCTATCTAGGTTTTGGGATGTTGTTAGGAAGTGAAACACCTGGAATGGAATTAGAGAATACTATGAAAGGAAAGGTCTCACCCAAGTAATGAAGCTGAAGGGTTGTCATTCCACACCTGAAGTCTCTGGACACAATCTGAAGGGAAAAATGCTGGGGTGGCACTTGTTGCGTTGATTAGGTTGTAATTGACGAATGCTATATTATTTTATATGAATTGAGAGAAGTATGTAGGAAAGTTTGCCCACCCTAAGGTTCCAGGACTGGGGAAACTGTAGGCTCTAAAGTAGAAATGTGAGGTTTCTGCTGTCTTATGGTTCAAGAAGACAATGGACAGTTACTGTTATCATGACCTAATTTGGTTATTGGGTTAACTTTGAAAAGTCCCTTTGTTAGGATTTGCTTGTATATAGCTTTGCCACTGGTTTCTTCAGTTCTTTCTGGTCTAGGCTTTGAGAGAGTCAACATATCAAAGAATTATTCCCACCAGCAGTGCAGACAGGTTCCTCTGTCCCCACAGACTCTCCAGCATCTGTTGATGCTTTCCTTTTTGATGTATGCCATTCTTACAGGAGTGAGGTGGTATCACAACATTGTCTTTATTTGAATTTCTCTGACAATCAGCAATCTGGAGAAATTTTTCATATGTTTGTTAGCCTTTCAGATCTCCTCTGAAGTGGATGTTTTGTTGATATCCTCTGCCCATTTTTGGATGGGGTCATTTGTTTTTTCGGTGCTAAGTTTGCTGAGCTTTTTGTATATTTTGGTGATCAGTATCTTGTCTGATGTATGGCATGTGAAGATCTCCCATTCTGTGAGGGGTCTCTTTGTTTGTGTGATAGTTTGTTTGGCTGTGCAGAAGCTTTTTAATTTGATGTATGTAGTCCCATTGGATTTTTTCTGCTTTAGTCTCACTTGCAATTGGGTTTCATCAAAGATGTTCTTGAGGTTTAGGTGGGAAAGTGTTCCACCAATGTTTTTCTCTAAGTGTTTGATAGTTTCTGGTCTAACATCTAGGTCCTTAATGCATGTGGAGTTGATTTTTGTTTCTGGTGAGGAAAGGTGGTTCAGTTTCATTCTTCTGCAAGTTTCAACCTAGTTTTCCCAGAACTGCTTATTGAAGAGAGCCTCCTTCTTCCATTTAATACTTTGGGCCTCCTTATCAAAGATTAGATGTCCATATGTATGAGGGTTTAGTTCTGGACTTTCAACTCTGTTCCACTGGTGTGTATACCTATTTTTGTTCCAGAACCATGCTTTTTGATGATGATGGCCTTATAACATAGTTTGAAATCTGGGAGTGTGATGCCTCCATTTCTATTTCTTTTCCTCAGGAAGGTTTTGGCAATTCTAGGTGTTTTATGTTTCCATAATAAATGATTGTAGTTTTTGTTCTATTCTCTTAAAGAAGCTTGGTAGAACTTTTATGTGTATCACATTAAATTTGTATGTGGCTCCGGGGAGAATATTCATTTTGATGATATTTATTCTTCCAATCAATGAGCATGGGCTGTCTTTCCATTTCTTGGTATCATTTTCTATTTCCTTGAATAGTGACTCATGGTTTTCAGTATACAAGACTTTTACTTCTTTGATGAGCTTTATTCCTAGGTATTTTATTGAATTTTTCTGCAACAGTAAATGGGAGTGATTTTTGGATGTCTTCTTCAGTTTTAGTGTTTGCATAAAAAAATGCCACTGATTTTTGTACACTGATTTTGTAGCCTGACACCTTGCTATATTGCCTAATAACTTCCAGTAGTTTTCTGCTGGATTCTTTAGATTTTTCTATGTATGCTATCATATCATCTGCAAATAGTGAGAGCCTGACTTCTTCCCTTCCAATCTGTAATCCTTTGATTTCTTTTTCTTGCCTAATTGCTATAACAAGAATTTTCAATACTATGTTGAAGAGAAATGGTTATAGTGGACAGCCCCATCTGGTCCCCTATCTGAGGGGGAATTCTTTCAGCTTCTGTCCATTGAGTCTGATGTTGGCTATAGGTTTGCTATATATGGATTCCACTAGCTTGAGCAATTAACGTTCATTCCCATTTTTATAGTGTTTTGAGCATGAAAGTGTATTGGATTTTGTCAAAGAATTTCTCTGCATCTATTAAGATAATCATGTGGTTTTTGGCTTTGCTCTTATTGATGTGGTGAATGACATTGATTTACTTATGTATGCTGAACCAGCCTTGCATTCCTGGCATAAATCCTATTAGATTGTGATGAACAATCTTTTTGATATACTGCTGTATTGGGTTGGCCAAGATCTTGTTTAATATTTTGGTGTTTATGTTCATCAGAGATACTGGCCTGTAGTTTTCCTTGTTTGCTGTGTCCCTATCTGCTTTTGGTATCAGGGTGATGTTGGCTTCATAGAAGTTGGAAGGGAGTATTCCTGCTTCTTTGATCTTGTGGAAAAGTTTCAGAAGTATGGGTATTGTGGAGGGTAGACAGCATAATGGTTATGCAAAACCGACTCTCATGCCTGAGGCTCCAAAGGCTCAGGTTCAATCCTCTGCACAACCATAAGTCAGAGTTGAACAGTGCTCCAGTTAAAAAATAATAATAATAAAAATAAAAAAATAATAAAAGAAGTATTGTATTAATTGTATCCTGAAGTTTTTGTAGAATTCATTTGTGAATCCATACAGTCCAGCCCTTTTGTTGTTGGGGAGATTCTTAATAGCTGTTTCGATTTCTCTGTCTGTGATTGGTGTATTTACGTTTTGTAGTTCCTCTTGGTTCAGTTATGGATGGGCATATGTTTCTAGGATTTCTTCCATTTCTTCCAGATTTTCTAGCTTGGTGGAATATAGTTCTTCATAGAAGTTTCACATGATTTTCTGGATTTCTGTGGTGTCAGTTGTGATATCTCCTCTATCGTTTACAATTCTATTAATTTGAGTGTTATCCCTATATTTTTAGTGAGTCTGGCTAGGGGTTTGTTTAATTTTTCAAAGAACCAACATTTGGCTTCATTGATCTTTTGTATGGTTTTCTTATTTTCAATGTTGTTTATTTCTGCTCTAATTTTAGTGATTTCTGTCCTTCTGGTTGCTTTAGGGTTCTTTGTTCCTCTTCTTCTAAGTCCTTAAGGTGAGCAGTAAGGTCGTTTATTTGAGCTTTGTGTGGATTTGAAAATAATGTGAATTACAGTTTTTTGGGGGGTGAAGAACTCTGAAAATGTCCAGGAGGTCTCGTCTATCCATCTCTTCATTAAATTCTCTTGTTTCTTTGTTAATTCTCTGCTTTGTCTATGTCAGAGTGGGGTGTTAAAGTATCCCACTATTATTGTATTACTATTGGTGTATTTTTGTAATTATTTCAGTAGGTGTTTGATGTATTTAGATGACCCCTTATTGGGTGCATAGATATTAATAATTGTTAAGTCTTCTTGGTTGATTGATCCTCTAATCATTATATAATGGCCTTGTCTATCTTTCATTACTTTGTTTAATTTAAATTCTATTATGTCAGAGGTGAGAATGGCTGTCCCTGCCTTTCTTTGAGGTCCATTAGCCTGTATGATAGTTTTCCATCCTTTCACTTTAAGTCTGCATTTATCTTGTTGGGTCAGATGGGATTCTTGCAAGCAGCAGATGGTTGGGTTATGTTTTATGATCCATCCTCCCACTCTGTGCCTTTTGATGGGTGAGTTTAAGTCATTGACATTTATTGATATTATGGATTCAATATTACGTAGTACTATTATTCAACACATTATTATTTGCTCTGATATAATGCAAGTATTATAGTGATGATCTTGTTTACAAAAGGTCTTTTAGAATCTCTTTTATGGCAGGGTTGCAGATGGTTGCCTCCATTAACTGTTGTCTGTCTGAGAAGGTTTATTTCCCTCCATCTAGTTTGAATGAAAGTCTAGCAGGATATATTATCCTTGGTTGAAACCCTTTTTCATTCAGGGCTCAATAGATATCTTTCCATACTCTTCTGGCTTTTAGAGTTTGAGTGTAGAAGTCTGCTGATAGTCTTATGGGCTTTCCCCTGTATGTGAATTTTTGTTTTTCTCTTGCAGACTTTGGGATCCTTTTCTTATCCTTACTTCTTTTCATTGTAAATATGATGTGTCTTGGTATCTTCAGGTCTGGACTGATTCTGTTTGGGACTCTCTTGGCCTCTTGAATCTTAATGTCCTTTCTGTTGTTTGAGTCTGAGAAGTTTTCTTCCATAATTTCCTCTAGAATGTTTCCTTCCCCTTCCTCTCTTTCTCCCTCTGTCAGGCCAATTATATGAATGTTGCTTCTTTTGAGATCTTCCTATATGTCTCTTTTGTTGTTTTCAGTGTCTCTCAATCTCTTTTTGAGCTCCTTTACTTCTTTCTTAGTTTTCTCTAGCTCATTCTCTGTCTGGTTAATTCTGTGTTCTGCTTCTGATAGTCTGCTTTACCTTCCCTCAGATTCTTTCTTCAGTTCAGCTGTTTTAGCTTTCAGCTCTCAAATTACCTTGTAGTAGCTAGTATTTTCATGAGGGTCTCATGTGTTATTTCCCTAATTCTGCCAGCCCTTTCTTCCATAGTGGTCTTCATTTCTGTGATTATTAGGTTTTCTATTTCTTGCATACTTTTCTTATCTATGGTTACTTCTGACTGATTTGGAGTTTATTCTGGGCTCCTATCTTGATTTATTGTAGTAGCTGTTTGATTTGCTCTTGATTTAACCATTTTTTCATTGATATTTTTATTTTTCATGTTCTGTTGTTCTTTAGTTGCTGTGTTTTGAGTACAAGCCACACTACACTAGATAACTTTATGACAAATGCAGTCACCAACCTCAGAAATTACAACAATAGTAACTGAAGCAACTATTGATGCAGTTTAACCAATACCAGTTAGCCAAACAACATCTCCATTTCAAGAAAAATTAGATACCAAATCCAAATTAGAAAGAAAGAGACAGGAAAAAAGGGAAAGCAAGAATATACCATTATGCAAATCTACTGTCCACTGTAAATTCTAGGGGTAGCAAGAGGATAAATGGAAGTAGAGAAGAGACACACACACAAAGAGAGTCTACTCTGAGTCAGATTCCTTCCCCAAAATATTTTTTAAAAGAGTATCAGTTAATTCAGAAAGCAGATGAAGGAGGAAGGAATAAAAGAAGACAATAATTAGATCAAAAAAAGAAAGAAAGAACAAAAGGAGCAGTGAAAGGAAAGAGGTTTTTTTTATTATTAGATAGGAGGAGGGAGAAGGGGGAGAGTGGATAGAGGAGGTAGGTATAGTGAAACAAGTTCCTCTCACAATGGATAGGACACCCAGTCACCTAGCAATGGAAAATACACTAAAAGTTAATTTTGGTCAACCTGAAGGAGGGGGGGAAAGGGACACATGTATATATAATAGTAATAATCAAATAGAACAGAGGAAAAAACCCTAACAATCAGTCTGCAGCTTGGACAGCTCCTGATTAGCTCAGGCATCATGAGCAAAGACAACCAATTGTAAAAAAAAAACAAAACACACCTCTAGTGAGCCAGTAATCTTGCTAAAGAAAAAAATCTCAGTGGGGAGCCTGCTAGTAACTTCTCTCCAGCCCCTGGGGTCTGGTTATTGGGTGGAGGAGAGGGGTGCGCTTCAGAAATAATAAAAAAAAAATCCTTTATTTTTTATCTGTTTTCTAACCTATATTGAGCTTTGCTCACCACCTTGGTGTCATACTTAGGACCCTTTATTCACAGTCTTGCTGACGGCCAGGTGTCCTACCCTTTCCAGCAATTGTTGTTGTAACTCATGCCAGCAGCTGCCTCAAAGTCCCCATCTTGCAGTGAAGCAACCAGGGAATTTTAATTATAATGGCCCTACAATATAGGTTGAGTTCTGTGAGTTCTGGAAGCATGATGCCTTCAGTTCTTTCCTCCTCCTCCTCCTCCTCCTCCTCCCCCTCCTCCTCTGCTTTTTCTTTTTTTTATTTGTTATTTTTCACTCAAATTTATTTTGGAATTTTAGGTATTTTCTGGCTCCAGATAAACTTTGTAGCTTATGCTCTATTCTCTTAAAAGATGTATTTTCTTTTTTATGAGAATTGCATTAATTTTGTATATGGCTCTGAATAGAACAGCCATTTTGATGATGTTTATTATTCCAATCCATAAACATGATACATCTTTCTACTTCTTTGCATCTTTTCCTATTTCATTGAATTGTGACTTCATAAGAACCATAAACACTGTGACTCTTCATAGAAATATTAACTGAGAGGGAGTAGGGCAGCAGCAGAGCGGGTTAAATGCACATGGCGCAAAGCGGCAAGGACCGGCTTTTGGATCCCAGTTCTAGCACCCTGCTCCCCACCTGCAGGGGAATCACTTCACAAGTGGTGAAGCAGGTCTGCAGGTGTCTGTCTTTCTCTCCCTCTCTCTGTTTTCCCCTCCTATCTCCATTTCTCTCTGTCCTATCCAACAATGACTACATCAATAATAATAATTAAAACAATAAAACAACAAGGGCAACAAAAGGAAATAAATAAATATAAAAATTAAAAATAAATAAATAAAATTTTAAAAAAGAAATATTAACTGAGAATTTCCCCCCAAATACCAAGATACGCAGGTGGACCCAAGTTATTGTCTGGCAAGATTATGTCATGCCTGGAAAAAGGGCAAGAAAGCTGGATTGGGGGAATTGGGCAGTAGCATTGCAGGCATAAGGATCCCTGTTTGTGCCCCCAGCTCCCCACCTGCAGGGGAGTCACTTCACAAGTGGTGAAGCAGGTCTTCAGGTATCTATCTTTCTCTCCCCCTCTCTGTCTTCCCCTCCTCTTTCCATTTCTCTCTGTCCTATGCAACATTGATAACATCAATAACAACAACAACAATAACAATGGCAACAAAAGGAAATAAACAATAATAAAAAAGAAATATAGATTTTTGAAGAGATTAGCTCCCAAATATGGGAAAGGTGTATAAATATTGTTGACTGTAGACCACTATAGATTTTATCTGGGTCCCATATTCTGCATAGTAGCCTATGTAACCTCTGCATCCCTGTAGGTTCAAACTTGTATTCTGTGATCATCAGTAGGAACATTGCAAATTTCACCAATTCCAAGACCCATCTTCTTCAGATCGTAGCTAGAGTATGTTAACCAACCCCCCTTTGGAGTTCTTGGCTCATTGTGTTTGCTTGGGGATTACAGGACTCCCAGACTAGGTCCCAGGTGATGGGGTGGCCTGATAGTAACTAAAGAGGCATCATTAAAATATGCCAGTCTCTTGCCCTTATTCAGTTTTTGTAGTGTTTACTTTGATAAGGTTAGCTTTGAAGTGATTGAGGGAAGTGTAATAGGAAGTAGGTGAGGAGAAAATATAGGTCTAAGTAGAAACTATTTCATTAGGTACTTAAAGGTGTCTTTTTAGGTCTTTCTACTCACTTCACTTATTGACTCATTCCAAACTATTGTGCACTTTTACTTTAAGGTATATATTTTGCCCTAATTTATGGATACGTGTGTACATCTGCTATATCTCATGGGACATGATCTATATCTAGGATATATATATATATATATATATATATATATATATATATATATATATATATATATATATAGAGAGAGAGAGAGAGAGAGAGAGAGAGGCTTTGTTAGGAAGTGGACAACCCAAAATGGAATTAAGAAGTCCTATGAGCAAAGAAAGGTCTCACCCAAGAAATGAGGCTGAAGGGTAGACATTCCATGCCTGATGTCTCTGCACACATTCCAAAGTGAAGCCAGGTGGTACTCATTGCATTGATTATGTTGGAATCACTTGATACAATATCAGTTGGTATGAATTGAGGGAACCATGCTGGAAAGTGAGCCCCACCCTAGAGGTTCCAGGACAGAAGGAAATTTTGCCTCTATAGAAGAAGCAGAAAGTTCCTGCTGTCTTAGGCTTTATAAGGTAATAGATAGTTGTTGCAATAATCAAATCATTTGTAAATTGGGTTGACTTTCAAAATTCCATTTTTAGGATTCATTGTATCATACATGACCTCACCATAATTTTTCCTTTGAATATATATGTATGTAACTGGTTGATTCTGCACTTCTGGTCTAAACTTTTAGGACAGTCAGCATTTCAAAGAATCAGACTATGGTCAGTAAATTAAAATTTTGAGACATTCAGCCAATTATTTCCCTCTCATATTAATTAGATACTGATCTTTATGACTACAAGTTAATAGATGTGTATATAAACACTATTCCTACCCTTCCTTCAGGATGAAACATTCTTTACTGTGGATGATCCAATTTGAGGGCAAGGTCCTATGGAGGCCCAGAAAGGGGTCTATTTTGTTGTTCCTGATATAGATGACCCGTAACAATACAGAGGGATTTATTCGAGGTCTAGGCACATCATGTCTGTTTGGGAATCTCAGGACTCCCTGACTAGGGCCCCAGCTGATGGTGTGGCCTGACAGTGACTAAAGAGTCATTGTTAAAATATTTCAGTCTCTTGCCCTTATTTAGCTATTGCAATCCTTGCTTTGATGAGGATAGCTTGGGCATGAGTGAGGGAAGTATAATAGGAAGTAGTTGAGGATGGTATCTAAGTCTAAGTAGTCACTATTTCATTATGAACTCCATAGTGACTAACTGTAGACTGTTGTGTACTTTTGCTTTCAGGTATATATTTTGCTCTAATTTATGGATACATGTGAACATATGCCCTATCTTATGGGACCTGGTCTATATCTGAGTTTTAGGACTTCGTTAGGAAGTGAGCCACCTGAAATGGAATTAGAGAATCCTATGAAATGATAGGTTTCACTTGAGTAATGAGGCTGAAGGGTTGACATTCCATGCCTGATGTCTCTGGACACAGTCTGAAGTGAACCTTGCTGAGGTGGTACTCATTGTGTTGATTAGCTTGTGATCAGCAGATGTGATGTCATTTAGTATGAACTGAGATGAGCATGCAAGAAAGTGAGCCCCACTCTAGAGGTCCCAGAACAGGGGAAATATAGGCTTTATAAAGTAAGTGTGAGGTTCCTGCTGTCTAAGGGTTTAAGAAGGCAATAGATAGTTATTGATATAATCACATTATTTGGCAATTGGCTTAAGTTTGAAAAATACCTTTTTTAGGATTTATTGTATCATACAAAACATCACCAAAATTTATGTCCTTTGATATTATTTGTATATAGCTGTGCCACTGGTTGCTTCTGTTCTCCCTGGCCTAAGATTTTAAGAGAGTCAAAATATCAAAGACTCAGTCTATGGTCTGTGCATTAAAAAGTTTGAGACATTCAATTAATTTCCCCTTTCATATTAATTAAATAGTGGTTTATATGACTACAAATTAATAGGAATGTACATAAACCCCATCCCCACCACCAAAAGACTGTGTCCCATCCCACATCCCACCCCCAACCCACCCCGCGAAGCCAAACATCCACCTTCACCCTCAACCCAGGGTTTTTACTTTGGAGCCTTACTACTAATTCAGTCAAATCCTGCTTTGAGTTTCCCTCTCTGTTCTTTTTTTCTCAACTTTTGTTTATCAGTGGATCATCCCATACTCTTCTTTATCTTTCTGACATAGCTCACTTAACATAATCCTTTTACCTCCATCCAAGATGTGTCAGAGAAAGTGGGTTCATTGTTGTAAATAGCTGCATAGTATTCCATTGTGTATATATACCACAGCTTTCTCAGTCATATATCTGTTGTTGGACACTTAATTTGCTTCCAGGTTTTAGTTATTATGAATTGTGCTGCTATGAACATAGGAGTACACATATCTTTTTGGTTGGGTATAATGGAGTCCTTGGGGTTGATTCAGTTTGGGACTCTCTAGGCCTCTTGAATCTTAATGTCCTTTCTGTGTTTAGGTTTGGAATGTTTTATTCTACTACTTCCTATAGAAGTTTTGCTTCTCCTTCCTCTCTTTCTTCCTCTGGTAGAGAAATTATACAAATATTATATCTTTTGAGATCATCCCATATTACTCTGTTTTGTTTTCAGTGTCTCTCAATCCCTTTTTGAGCTCTTTTACCTCTTTCTTAGTTTTCTCTAGCTCATTCTCTGTCTGGCTAATTCTGTTTTCTGCTTCTGTTAGTATTATTTACCTTATATCAGCTTCTTTTTTTCAGTTCAGTTATAGTATTAAATTGTTCTGCTAAGTGGCCTTTTAGCTCAGCTATTATAGCTTTCATTTCTCTAATCACTTTCACGTAGCTAGTATTTTACTTGAGGTTCTCATCTGTTGTATCCTTAATTCTAGTAGCCCTTTCCTCCATAGTTGTCTTCATTTCTGTGATTATTAGATTTATTATTGCTGCATAGTTTTCTTGTCCATGGTGACTTCTGACTTATTTGGATTTTCTTCTGGGCTCCTGTTGTGATTCATTGTGGTAGCAGTTTTATTTGCTCTTGAATTAACCATATTCTTTATCGATGTGGTTTTTATTTTTCTGTTCTTTCATTCTTCAGTTGTTGTATTTTGAGTACAAGCCAAGCTATACTAAAGCCCTTTCACAAATGCAGTCATAAACCTCAGAACTTGCAACAGAAAAACAGCACAACATTTCCAAGAAAAAAATAGCAACCAAATATAAAAGAAAAAGAAAGAGAAAGGAAAAAAGGGAGAGCAAGAATAGGCAGTTATGCAAATCTACTGTCTACTGCAAATTCTAGGGATAGCAAGAGGAGAAAGGGACGTAGAAAAGACACATACACACACACATCCACTCCAAGTTAGATTTCTTCCATTAAAATAATTCCCAAATGAGTATCAGTGAATTCAGAAAGCAAAGGAAGGAAGAAAAGAAAAAGAGAGAAAAAAGGAGCAGTGAAACAAATTTTTTTTAATCTTTAGGAGTATAGTAAAAGGAGGGAATAGGGAGAGAAATCAGGAAATAAGTTCCACTCACAATGGATAGGACACCCAGTCACTTATCAACTGAAAAAACAAGAACAGTTAATTTTGGTTGACTTGAAGAAGGAGGAGGAAAAAAAGGTCATGTGTAAATAATAATAATAATAGAATAAAAAAAAACCTAACAACAAATCTGCTGCTTTGACTGCTCCAGATTGGCTTCCAGGTATACCTGAGCAAAGCCAGCCAATTAAGAAGTATCCAAAAAAAAAAACACCTCTAGGTAGACTTTCCCAGACAGGGCTGAGGCTCTGATTGGTCAGGTATTTTATCACTCAAATAGAGCTCTGGACACCTTCCTTGCATTTGGGTTTGTATCATCAAAGATGTCCTTAAGGTTTAGGTGGGAAAGTGTTCCACCAATGTTTTCTGCTAAGTATTTGATAGATTATCATTCTATTTCTTATTGCATTGTTGTGGCAGATGGCACAGTACTCTAGGGATTGACTCAGAGAGACATAATAAAAAGAGACATAAATTATGTGCTCTAAGAGAAGCTTCAAGGTGTCTCAGCTGAACATGTGTCTCTAAGGGAAGGGGATGAAAAATGGAGCAACTTCTTAAGGACCAGGACCCTTTTGATAGCAAGCTTTATTATACAATAAGTATTATAAGTTACAAAGAAGTTGGGAGTCAGGCAGTACTGAGTGGGTTAAACACAGGTGGTGCAAAGCACT
Organism: Erinaceus europaeus; assembly: GCF_950295315.1. NCBI lineage: Eukaryota > Metazoa > Chordata > Mammalia > Eulipotyphla > Erinaceidae > Erinaceus > Erinaceus europaeus. Next base: position 65,891,918 of record NC_080185.1, read on the forward strand.
GGCTTTGGACTGGCTTAAGGATCCTGGTTTGAGTCCCTGGCTTCCCACCTGTAGGGGAAAAGCTTCACAAGTAGTGAAGCAGGTCTTCAGGTGTCTATCTTTCTCTCCCACTCTCCATCTTCCACTCCTCTCTCCATTTATCTCTGTCCTATCCAATAATGATGACATCAATAACAACAACAATAATAACTATAGCAATAAAAGAACAAGGGCAACAAAAGGGGATATAAATTTTTATTTAAAAATGAGGGAATCGGGTGGTAGTGCAGAGGGTTAAGCGCAGGTGATGTGAAGCGCAAGGACCAGCATAAGGATCCTGGTTCAAGCCCCTGGCTCCCCACCTGCAGGGGAGTCGATTCACAGGCAGTGAAGCAGGTCTGCAGGTGTCTGTCTTTCTCTTCCCCTCTCTGTCTTCCCCTCCTCTCTCTATTTGTCTCTGTCCTATCCAGCAACAACAATAATAACTATAATAAAACAACAAGGGCAACAAAAGGGAATAAATATTTAAAAAATTTAAAAGAAGTTAATTTAGCAGGAAGCAGAGCAAACAGTGGGGTTCCTGGGTAAAGAGCTTTATGATAAAGGAAGCAATAATTGAATCATACACATACTAGATCTTGACTCAGTATCTTGATATATCTCTCAGTAATTACTTTATTCTCCATATCCAAAATGAAATCAATGTAATCCAGATGCTACTGCATCCTGAGTACCTGTGCATGGGGGCCCTTTTGTATTTCAGGAGTATGAAGGTAATTATACTTGAAACAGAGCCCTCCAGGTGTTGGGTTAGGTATTAAGTATACAATATGTGTGAAGTCATCAAATACTTAGTTGGAATGAACTGTTGCCTATTCTTTATTTCTATTTAATTAAAAAACCACACACATTTAGTATCTTCTATTAGAAGTCATCACTCGACCAGTAGGAGTGTATTGTGTCCATTGCAGAATAATGAACTTGGAACTTTTTTTTTTTGAGTCAATCAGAAAAATCATCTGGAAAGATTTCACTTACTTAGAGTCCATTGTGGATTGTGACATCTTTATTTTACTCAGAATCTATTCTTTCTTCCTATTGGAACCTGCATCTGTAGTTGTCATATCTCTGGGACGAAATTCTGGTCAGTCTAATGTTAGCTCACACTATGGTTTTATCACCTTGGCAGGAATCTAGATAAATACTGGAATGCTTATGAATGCAACAGACATCACTTTTGCTACAGCAAAGAGAATCCACAAAGAGTTGGAAAAGATCTTTATCTTCTATCGTACATCTGACGGAGGGCTAATAACCAAAATACATCAAGAACTCACCAAGCCAAATAATAAAAAGACAAACAATCTCATTAAAAAATGGAGTGGTTGGACACTAGCATAATATCCTCTAAAGAAGAGAAAAGGCCAACAGACATATGAAAAACATGCTAAAAATTATTGATAATATAAATGCAAATACAAAAGAGATACCACTTTACACCCATGAGAATGCCATTCATTAGAAAAGAGAAACAGAAACTCTTGAAGATGCTGGGGTAAGGAGCTCTTCTTTTTTTTTTTTTTTACTATCTTTATTTATTTACTGGATAGAGACAGCCAGAAATAAAAAGGAAGGGGGTGACAGGAAGAGAGATAGACAGACACCCGCAGCCCTACTTAACCACTGGTGAAACTTTCAAACCTGGGTTCTTACACATTGTAACATGTATGCTCAACCAGATGCACCACCAACTGGCCCCAGGAAGGAACTCTTCTACACTGCTGGTAGGAATTGGGGCCAGGTGCTGTCACAAGTTGTTGGGAAATTATGCAGATGTGGTTGAACATTGGCAGGGCCCACAAACCATTTTCTTTACAGTTGTCCACCACATTCTCCCCTCAGGCTATTGCCATCTTAGTTAAAACCATTGCAGCACTTGCTAGGAAGCTGGGAAGGTGGAAGCATCCTAGGGACTACCTTATCAGCACGGCTTTTGCCTCTCCACCTGGCCAATCCTGTCCTGACTCATCACTTCCAGTTTTTGCCCTATAAAGCCCTCCTGCTTCCGCCTCTTTCTCTCTGTCTTGCCTGCTTTTCACATTGGTGACCTCACACAGGGAAGGGTTGTTGTGCACAGCGGGAGGCTGCCATTTTGCTAGCTCCACGTGGCCCAAACTGCTGTGCTCTCACCCAACTCTGAGGTGTCTGCGTGAATAAAAATTTGTGTTTCCTCTCCTCTCTGATCTCCTCTCTCTCCTCCATGGTGCAGCCCAACAACAAGTTTTTGAGTGCACATGTTACAATGCTCAAGACCCAGGTTCTAACCCTGAGCCCCCACCTGCAGGGGGAAAGCTTTACAAGTGGTGAAACAGAACTGAAAGTGTCTCTCTATCTCTATCTTGCTGTCTCACTCTTCCTCTTGATTTCTGGCTTTCTCTATCTAATAAATAAAGATAGTAAAAAAAATCATTACACATGTTACATTGTTGGTGGGAATGTAAGTTGGTCCAAATCCTATGGAATACAGTTTGGAATTTCTCCACAACACTAGAAAGGCATCCACCTTATGATCTAGTAATCTTTCTCTTGGGGATATACCCAGGGAAAACAAAAGTCCCTATCCAAAGAGATCTATATGCACCTGTCTTCACAGCAGCACAGTTTGTATTATCCCAAACTTGGAAGCCACTGGGTAGCCCAATGACAGACGATTGGCTAAGAAAAAAAAAAATATGGAATACTATACAACTATTAAAATGATGAGTCCACCCCATTTACAATATCTACAACAGAACTTGAAGGTATGTTCAGTGAGATAAAGCAGAAAGACGGGGACCAATACTGAATTATCTCATTCATAGGTGGAATTTAATAAACAAAGACAGAGTAAACATATGGTAAAACATGGACTGGGTATTGTATATTGCACCAAAGCAAAGGACTCTGTGGAAGGAGGTAAAGAGATGGGATAAAGGGACACTGAGGTCTTGGAATGATGGGGGACAGTGCATTGGTTGAAGGAATGAGTGGTTCCCAGAGTCCTAGACTTTTGTCAAGGGAGATGAGGGCCTGTACCTATGTCAATAACTGTACTGTAAACCACTAACCCATCAGTAAAGTATATTAAAAATGAAAATTACAAAATGTAGAATGAAATGAGCCATTCCAAATTAGAGTTTGTTATGATTGTCATTGTAAATAAATAAGACCTCAAAAAAATGTGAAATGTAAGATTCATTTAGGGGGTGGGGAAAAAAAGGAAGACTCATTTATATTATGCATAGATAATTTGGTGGAAGATATTAAAATAAATGTGTAGAAAATGTGAAGTATGTTATTTAAAGAAAACAACACAGGAAAATTTATGAAAAGAGCTGATAATGCTAAGTGAAATTAAGTCAAAAAGTGAAAGACAATTACAAAATATTTTCACTCAAATGTAAAATGTAAATATCAAAAGCAAACAAACTGGAAAAATACAACAAAATAACAGTGAAAAGCAGACTGATTCTCAAAGATAAAAGAGAAAGATTATATATAGTGGAGTCATTTTAGTATCATGATGACACTGAAACTGTGGTGGTGGGTGTGATGAAACCTATGTATGCATGTAGATGCTAAGTATTATTTTTGAAATATTATATCATTGTAAACCAATGGTACATTCCAAAAATTATTTTTTAAATGTATTTAAAATTTTAATTTAACAATAGAGAAAATATATCCAACACATTTAATTCATTTAGTTATTTATAATCACTATTTATGACATTTTCTGGGTGACTTCATATTGTGTCTTCAGATCTTATTGCAAATTTTTAGCACTTACTTCTCAGGAGACTTCATATTGTAGTTTAATACTTAAAATGAAGACTTGGACATTGATTAGACTTTGAACAAGCAAAGCTTTTCAGTGCAAGTACAGATAATTCAAGGGAGTGGGAAGGTTCTTTCCTTGTAAATCTTACTTCTGTTGAAATATTGCCAAGAAGTTTCCAGGTCTTTCTAATACCAATAAGAAAATCTTCTTGAAATTTTTTTTTTATTTAAGAAAGGATTAGTGAACAAAAACATAATGTAGGAGGGGTACAACTCCACACAATTCCCACCACCCAATCCCCATAACCCACCCCCTCCCATGGTAGCTTTCCCATTCTCTAGCCCTCTGGGAGCATGGACCCAGGGTCGTTGAGGGTTGCAGAAGGTAGAAGGTCTGGCTTCTGTAATTGCTTCCCCGCTGAACATGGGCGTTGACTGGTCGGTCCATACTCCCAGTCTGCCTCTCTCTTTCCCTAGTAAGGTGTGTCTCTGGGGAAGCTGAGCTCCAGGACACATTAGTGGGGTCTTCAATCCAGGGAAGCCTAGCCAGCATCCTGGTGGCATCTGGAACCTGGTGATTGAAAAGAGAGTTAACATATGAAGCCAAACAATTTGTTGGGCAATCATGGATCCCAAGCTTGGAATAGTGGAGAGGAAGTGTTAGGGAGGTACTCACTGCAAACTCTAGTGTACTTCTGCTTTCAGGTATAGACTATAAGTCTATAAATGGAGACTATTCAAAACTGCATATAAGAAGCAAATCAGTTATATAGTCAAATTAGAGGTCATGGAAAATGTTAGAGAAATTTAGTCTTGTGATTGTGTAAAAAAGAAAAAAAAAGCTTCTCTCTAAAACAATATACAATAGTCGAACTCATGTGTCCCACAAACTGTAAGACTAGGTTATAATAAATATTGCATCTTAAGTATAGTATAGATAAATACAGCTGACTTGTTAAGCATTTTAAACATATATAAAGCAGTGATATTACATATATTTGTTTACTCACAACAGCATATATACATGTGTGCACAGATAGAACTTTATTAGAAATTGAGATTTTTGTACACATATCTACATAATTATACTTTTATCCATCAGAATATAAACTCATCTTTATATAAATTTTACTGACAGTTTATACATGAGCATATACATGAGCATATGTAACTTAAGATTATATCATTTTAAAAATTCCATTATAGAATTATTTGCAAAGATGGCCCATAAAAAGAGTAATAACATTTCTGGAAAAGGCTTAATACTTCAAAGTTAATTTTTTTTCTGTAAATCATTGTATTAGTGATTTAATATTGGTTTTCAAAATTATAACATGACAGGGGTATAATTCCACACTGTTCCCACTACTAGAGTTGTGTGTTCCCATTCCCTCCATTGGAAACTGCTGTAGTTCTCCCAAAATCACAGATAGGGGTGGACTATTATTTCTATACCTATTTGCTCATATTTTGCTATGACTATTTCTATAAATTTGCTCATTTTTTTCCTGTGGCCCTGCTTTCTTTTCCTTTGTAAATCACACCCACACCAACTACTACTATCAAGTGTCTTTTTTTTTTTTTTTTTCATTTTCTCTCTTTGGGTCCTGACAGAATTGGAGTTATTTTAAACTGTTTTTATTGGATCTTGCAGCATTTGTAGACATGCTTCCAACTCTGAGTCAAACTAAAGTTTGTAAAAATGGACTTGACAGAAAATTTAATTTTGTTTGCAAATGTAAATAAATACAACAAAATTTAATGGATCAGTTCTACTGGAACCTCGTACCAAACCTTTATAAAATATGGCTGTCATTATTTGAGTAACCCTATTTCCACAGCAATCACAGGAGTTTTTTTCATTGTGAAAAACACTGAAAACCACATTTATTGATAAAACAAAACAGGGTTCTCTTGTTTTTTTTTTATAGTTTTGGTACATTTCAGTCTGGTGGTAATTCATCCAGTGTAATAAGAAGCATTACTTAATATTTATTTATCAAAATACGTTTTAATTTAGATTATAGAAAGTACAACCATGGAGACTATAACATATAAAGAAATATATAAAATAGAACATGCTTCCTTATGGAGGTAAACAAATACATAATGCTATTAATTTTGTAAAACATTCATTTTTAAATTATTATTGAGTTGATGATCTATCTTATCATTTTTAAAGTATCTAGTCAAGAGTGTTATATGCTTCACCTGTGTTGAATATTAACATAGTAAGTGAAATAAAGAAGATTAAGATACATTTAAACTATTTTGGCCAGCAAGTCTCATTCTCTGATTTTCTAGAGCAATTAATTCAATTATAAATGTCATTCGAAAGTGTTTCTTTTTAATGTTGAGAGAAAAAAAATGATATTACGTTCAAAGTAGAATTTGCAAATTTTATTAAGTAATGATTTACAAAAAAACTGAAATCACCTTAAAAAATACACCTAGTAGGATGGAAAGCTTTTAAGGATCCCAATGAATCTTTTAGAATTATGGTGCTTCAATCAATATGTATTAAGCTGTGTTTGTCATAGGTACCAAATGAATTAATACAACAAAATTTAATGAACTACACCAGGTGAATGATTATTTGGCATATATATTATTATGATTAATCTATGTAGATAAATATAAATTTCATTTTACTTAAAATCATAGCAATTCTTATTGCATAAACTATGATTCAATTGAATTCGTGTAGTGATTTATAGTTGCCGGAATTTGTTAGACATTCAAATCGTATTGCAATACCTAAAATTTATTGCATTCAGCAAAAGGCTAAAAAAATTTAAGTTTTGAAATAATCTACTGAAAAACATGTTTATTTTCCATATAAAATCTTACTGTGTATAGTGTCCTCAAATATATTAGGACTACAGACTAACAGACTGCTAAACATTTCAAATAGTAATTTATTAGCTTACAAAACTGTGCTTACAGAGCATACAGAATGCAGATTAAGGTTGTTTAAGAATGAATGAGTAAGACTTGACAATTTTACTTGAGTCTTCTGCAGTTTGTAATTGGAATATTTTAAGGCTAAAAGAGCAGAAACAATATTTTGAACACTTTTTTTAACCAGATCGCTGCTCAGCTCTGGCTTATGTTGGTGTGGGTGACTGAACCCTGGACTTGAGAACCTCACACATGAAAGTCTCTTTGCATAACAATTATGCTATATCCCCACCCAAACAAATAGCTTCTTAAAACAGGTTAGATTCTAAAAGCTGGATGAAATAGAAAAATTCATTTTATTTTTCAGATGTAATTAAAAGTGAGAAACATTTTATTGAATACAGCAGGAAACATAAATAGTGCAAATTCCCCACAGGCAAGTTTCTTGCTGTTTTCTTGCTGGTGTGAATCATAGCTTATCTGGCACAGGTTTTTTTACATTCAAAATACACATTTATTCCCTTGCTTCAGTATTTATTTATTTATTTATTTATTTCTAACAATCAGGATGGCAACAAATTTAAGCCTTGTACATTTTACAATAGTTTTTCAGTGTGTCAAATGAAGCATGCCTTGAAACTGTTCACATTTGGGTAGAATATATTTTATAGTCAATTGATGTCTAAGATTGAATACCATAGAGGTTGATATGAGAGAAACTATACAAAGATGAGAGGAGGGAATCAGGCATTTAATCCCTGTGCAGCCTTAGTAGCGAAAAAATACGATGTATATGAATTGTTCTGCTATGAAGACAGGTGTACACATGTTTTTGATTGGCTGTTATGGAGTCCTTAGGATATATCCCTAGGAAGAAATTACTGGGTCATATGGGAAGTCTATTTATAGCCTTGAAAGAGTTCTCCAGACTGCTCTCCACAGAGGTTGTACAAATTTACATTCTCACCAGCAGTGTAGGAGGGATTCTTTGTCCCCACAACCTCTCCAACATTTATTGCTGCTGTCCTTTTTGATGTATGTCATTCTCACAGGAGTGAGGTGGTATCTTAATATTTTTATTTGCATTTGTCTGACAATCAGTGACATGGAGCAATTTTTCATATGCTTGTTAGCCTTTTGAATCTCTTCTGTAATGAATATGGCAGGTACATCAGTTATCAAAGAACAAGTACCATATTTTTGCTATTTCACTAACTAATCACATAGGGTATTGAGGTAGGTAATGATATGAAGGTTAAAAGGTCACAGAGTTCCTCATCAGTTTTTGGGTCATCACTGTGGCAGAGGGGAGGCTTTGGCCTCCCACAACACCCACTGACTTCTGGGAAACCATGGAATTGTCAAACCCTACAGTGTGATTTATTAAATTATATTTTGGCTAATCAATAATGTGCATAAATCCATAATATCAAGATAAAGTATATATTGTATGAGATGTTCCCCAACATATCTCCCTTTCTTATTAAGATAAGGAAGACTCTTTGGATTCTTCACTTGCAATGCCAAAGTCAAAGGACAATGGTGGACTCTGTGTGTGTGGAACAATGATCAACATAGCTTCTGTGTATAGAGTCTGTTAAATGAGGAGGCACACTGTCAGGAGAACTATTAAGAATGAAGGAAATGGGAGCTGGGTGGTGGCACACCAGGTTAAGTGCACATGGCGTGAAGCACAAGGACTAGTGTAGGAATCTTGATTTGAATCCCTGGCTCCCCACTTGCAGGGAGTCACTTCACAAGTGGTGAAACAGGTCTGAGGTGTATTTCTCTCCCCCTCTGTCTTCTCCTTCTCTCTCAATTTCTCTCTGTCCTATCCAACAACAAAGATATCAATAAAACAACAACCATAAACAACAAGGGAAACAAAAGGGAAAAAATGGCTTCCAGGGTCATTGGATTCATAGTAAAGGCGTCGAGAACCAGTGATAATACTGGACGGAAAAAAAAGATTGAAATAAAAATGGTTAAGCTAATGACCATAATAATACATACACAGAGATTAAGACCTGAAAACCAATATTGCAGATTTAACCAGTGGGTGAGATCGGTGAGATGATATAATTTGATGTTTTCAGCTTCTTGTTTGAGTCAAGTCATTTGCACTTTAGATGATTTTTTAAACTATTAACATCTTCTCCAAGATGATAATGAAATGCTCCATGTAACAGGTGCTGAAACTCAGTCCAAGACTGAGAATGACTAAAAGGCACAGGTGTAATACACATAGAATGAAATCCAGAAACACATGATAAATTATTGTCCACAGAGCTTGCTGATGTTTGCCAAACCAAGAAAAAACTACTTCTAATGCACCTAACCTTGTTAATATTTCTTGATCAATAGTGGTTTCAGTGATAATCTGAGAGGTGACATTATGAAAATACTGATTAAATTGTTATGCCATTAGAATTGAATATGACAGTGCCACCACAGTAGTAGCTGCAGTAGCTACTATTGCTGTAACTGATACAATTGAGGCAATGAGAAATTCAAGGAATCTCTTGGGGCATCTAAGAAGCCGGAGTGCTGTTGTAAATAGAGCTAGTTCGGAATCACCCATCCATTCTCTGGTTAGATTAATTGGAAACCAGGCTTCAGTCCTTTGTTTTAAAACAAACACATGAGTAATGGTTAGTAATGTTATGTTTTGACGAAGGTGTTAACCAAGAGAAATTAGCAAGTAGAGTTATGTTATAATTATCTATAATTTAATTTTCCAGATTAATATAACTTATGTTAGAACTATTAAGGATAGCCTACAGGAAAGAAAAAGAACAAAAGAGGTTTTAACAGCCACTGTGCTTCAACTCAGAGATTGAGATAATATTGAAACAACCAGTAATTTCCACAACTCTGAACTCTTTGAGTACCTTACTTAGACACAAATAAATCCAGGCAAGAGTGATCAGTAATTTGAAAAGTACTGAGAGAGGAACCTCATAACATTCTATATAGAATGGTTAAAACAAGAAGAAATATTGGAGAAATAAACCAGGACAAAAATCCAGCTAAAAGTGTCCCAAAGGTTGAATCACAGAACAAAGATCAACATTCAAATGCTAGTTAAGGAATTAATTAAGGTGAGAAAAGAGTTTTCAAGTATAGTAATCAGAAATTGGGAAACACAAAATGAGAGTCTGGAAGAAAACTCGAATTACCACAAGGTACTTAGAGAGCTGAAAGCTAAAATAGCTGAGCTAAGAACACAACTAGCTGAACAAGCTAAAACAGTATCAGAACAGCATAACAAAACAGTGTGACTAGAGAAAACATCAGAGGGGAAAGAGAAAAGAATAAATGAGGTTGAAAAAATAATTAACAAGATCTAGGATGAATTAAAGAAAGCTAAGAAAGATGTAAGAGATCTCAAAAAGAGATTAATAGATACTGAAAATAACAACAGAGATATATGGGATGACAAAAAAATAATATGTGTTGGGCCTTAAAGGCAGCACCCCCCCCTGCTCTGACTCATACTCCATTGCTGACACTATGGTCTATTTAAATAATCATTGTTTTGTCTGAAAGATCCCCACCATGTTATCCCCTCAGGGTATTGCTAATTCCCGCCAGTTAAAACCACCACAACAGTTGCTAAGCACACTTCCACCTTCCCAGCATACCTTTTGCCTCTCTCCACCCCCTTTTCTAGCCATTTCCATTCCCAACTTGCCACTTCCGGTTTTTACCCTATAAAACCCACTTCTTTTCCTGGTTTTGCTCTCTCTCCTCTTCTCTTTTCTTTTCTTTCCTGTGTCCCATCGGAAAAGGGCTTGTGTGCAGAGCGGGAGGAAACCACTGAAGTTTGGCACCACATGGCTTAACCTCCTGTGCTCACACCTGACTCTGGAGCTCCCACATGAATAAAGAATTGTATTACCACACCACCACGAGTTCCTGGATTCTCTTTCCTGCCTGCAATGCTAGCCTGACAAATATACTCATTATTAGCTTGCAAGAGGAAGAAAGGGAGAGGAAGAACACATTCTACAGGACACAATAGCCAAGAACTTCTCTAACCTAGACAACACAAAAGATATAAAGTATCAAGAAGCCCAAAGGGTACAAAACAGGATTAACCTAGACTTAAAGGCACCAAGACACATCATATTTAGAATAGAAAGGAATAAGGATAAAAAAAGGATCCTGAAGGTTGCAAGAGAAAAACAAATAATCACCTACAGAGGAAAACACATAAGATTAGCAGTAGACTTCTCCACACGAACACTATAATCCAGAAGGGAATGGCAAAATATCTACTCAGCTCTCAATGAGAAAGTCTTTCAACCAAGACTACTGTATTCTGCTAGATTATCATTCAGACTAGATGAGGCATAAACAACTTCTCAGACAAGTAGCAGTTGTAAGTATCAACTATCACCTAGACTGTCCTGAAGGAAATTCTAAAGGAGTATGAACAGTCAGACAAACATAAATATGCCATATGTCAGAACACTCTAAAAATCTACAATAATGGTTTTAGAATACCTTCAGTCTATGATATCAATAAATATCAATGGCCTGAATTAACCTATTAAAAGGCACAGAGTAGAAAGATGGATCAGAAAACACAACCCAACAATATGCTGTCTACAGGAAACCCACCTAACTTAACAATAAAAACAGACTCAAAATGAAAAGATGGAAAACTGTCATACAAGCTAATGGACCATTAAAAAGGGCAAGCACAGTTATTCTCATATTTGAAATTATAGACTTTAAAGCAAATAAAATTTTAAAAGATAGGGATGAACATTACTTAATGCTCAGAGGATTAGTCAATCAAGAGGACTTAACAATTATTAACATATATGCATCCAATGAGAAGCCATCTACATACATCAAACATCAACTTAAAGAGCTACAGCAATATATTAACAGCAGCACAGTAATAGTAGGGGACTTCAACACCCCACTCTCTTTACTTGACAGATTATCCAGGCAGAAAATCAATGAAGAAACGAGGGAGCTAAATGAAGACATAGATGAATTAGAACTATTGCACATTTTCAGAGTCATTCATCCCATGAAACTGGAATACATATTCTACTCAAGTCCACATGCATCATTCTCAAGGATAGACCATATGTTAGGCCACAAATACAGCATAAGCAAATTCATCAGCATTAAAATAATCCCAAGCATCTTCCCAGACCACAGTGGAATTAAACTAACACTTAACAATCAACAAAAGATTAGTAGTAGTCCCAAGATATGGAAGCTCAACAATACTCTACTTAACAACTACTAAGTCAAAGAGGAAATAAAAGAAGAAACCAAAATGTTTCAAGTGTTCAATTAAAATTAAGACATGAGTTATTAAAATATTTGGGACATGGCTAAGGCAGTAATGAGAAGGAAGTTCATAAATATACAGACACACATTAGGAAACAAGAAAAATCACAAATAAACAACCTGATTGCACAATTTAGGACCTAAAATAAGAACAAGAAACCCTAAAGCAACCAGAGAGACAAAAATAACTAAAGTTAGGTCAGAAATAAATAATATTGAAAATAAGAAAACCGTACAAAAGATCAACGATAGTTAATGTTAGTTCCTCGAAAGAGTAAATGAAATCGACAAACCTTTAGCGAGACTCACAGAAAAAAATAATAAGGGATAAGACCCAAATAAATCAGATTGTAAATGAAAGAGGTTATTTCACAACAGACACCACAGAAATTCAACATATCACGCGAGCCTTTTCTGAACAACTATATGCCACCAAGAGATAGTACCTGGAAGAAATAGGAAAGTTCCTAGATACCTACAAACTTCCAAAATTAAATAAAGAAGAATTAGATAATATGAACAGGCCAATACAGTCAACAAAATTGAAATATTTATCAAAAACCTTCCCAAGAATAAATGTCCTGCACTAGATTGTTTTACAAATGAATTCTACAAAACCTTCAAGGAATAGTTACTACCTCTACTTTTAAAAGTTTTCCAGAAGATTGAAGACATACAGATACTGCCTTCCAGCTTCTATGAAGCCAACATCACTCTGATACCAAAAGCAGACAGGCACACAACCAAAAAAGAAAACTACAGATCTCTGATGAACACTGATTGTAAAATATTGACCAATATTCTAGTCACCTATATAGAGAAGTATATTAAAAAGATTGTTGATCATGACCAAGTGGGGTTTATCCCAGGGATGCAAGTTAGGTTTAATATACATAAGTCAATCAACATTATCCACCACTTCAATAAATGCAAGACGAAAAACCACATGGTTATATCAATAGATGCAAAAAAAAAAAAGGCTTTGACAAAATTCAGTATCCTTTTATAATCAAAACAGTACAAAAAGTAGGAATAGATAGAAAATTCCTCAGAATAGTGGAGCTTACATATAGGAAACCTATGACCAACATCATAGTCAATGGTTAAAAGTTGGAAGCATTTCCCCTCAGATCAACAATTACTATTCAGCATAGGGTTGGAAGTTCTTGCCATAGCAATCAGGCAGGAACAAGGAATTAAAGGATACTGATTGGAAGAGAAGAAGTCAAACTCTCCCTTTTTGTGGATGAAATTATAGTGTATGTAGAAAACCCTAAAGAGATTCGACTTCCGGAGGCGGAGCTACTAGCAGCAGATCGCTTTCTCTCCTCTCCTTTCCAGGATCAACTAGGAATACCAAAGGAGACCACCCGGGACCGAAAAAAGGCAGGACTAGAATGACCACAGGAACCCAGTAAATCACCCGTGAGTACAAACACATGTGGCTGGTGACAGAGAGGAGAGAGGGGCCTAAGGAGAGATTAAGTGACTGCTAACAGTTCAGCAGTTTATCAGTTGAGACACCACCTCCAGTCTGCTCCACCAACAAGGGGACAGCTGAAGGGAGGAGAGGACTCCCCAGAGACTCACCAAGTGCAACTCTGAGTCTCCATTGCTACTACCCTCAGAATCTGGAGCAGCAACAGGGAGGGACACCAGGGGACAGAGATCTAACCAGGAAACTCAGGAGACTTATACCTCAGTGGCATAGCTGAGGGGCTGTGAAAGTCTCTTTGCATAACCACTGGATTATCTCTGCCACACCCTGCTTTATCTCTTGGTCAAGAGTCAGTGATTAAGCTAAGAAGCCTATTGATAGTTTAAAAGCCCTCAGGCTTCCATAGCCTACAGGGAAGAAAAAAAAAGAGGCTAATACACCACTGAGCTCCAACTCGGGATTGAAAAAACTGTTAACTTCCACCACTGTAAACCCTTTAATTAAATTACTTAGACACAAGTCAATCCAGGCAATAGTGATCAATAATTTGAAAAGTACTGATAAAGGGAACTCATAACATAATATATAAAATGGCTAAAACAACAAGAAAAAATATTGGAGACTCTAACCAGGACAAGAATCCAGCTAAAAGTCCTCCAGAGGGTGAAGCACACAACAATGAGTTCAACATCTAAACATTAGCTAAGGAAATAATAACAGGAGTGAGTAAAGAATTTGAAAAAAATGTAATCAGAAATGCAGGAACAACAAATGAGACTATGGAAGAAAATTCTAATTATCTCATGGTTATTAGAGAGCTGAAAGCTGAAATCGCTGAGCTAAGAAGGCAACTAGCTGAACAAGCTAAAACAGTATCAGAGCAGGGCAACAAAATAGATGAAGTCCAGATAGCAGTAGAGTACAGAGAGAATAGAATCTATTAGGCTGAAGACAGAATTAGCAAGATTGAGGATGAATTAGAGACAACTAAAATAGAAGAGATCTCAAACAGAGATTAAGAGATGCTGAAAACAACAACAGAGTCCTATGGGATGACTTCAAAAGAAACAATATATACGCATTATTGGCTTACCAGAGGAAGAAAGAGAAGGAGAGGAAGAAAGCATTCTCAAGGCCATAATAACTGAAAATTTCTCTAATCCAGACAACATCAAAGACATAAAGATTCAAGAAGCCCAAACAGAATTAACCCAGACCTAAAGACATCAAGGCATGTCATACTTAGAATGGAAAAGAATAAGGATAAAGAAAGGATCCTGAAGGCTGCAAGAGAAAAATTAAAAGTCACCTACAAAGGAAAACCCATAAGATTAGCAGCAGACTTCTCCATACAAACACTACAGGCCAGAAGAGAATGGCAAGATATCTATCGAGTGCTCAATGAGAAAGGCTTTCAGCCAAGAATACTATATTGTTGTTTTCGATGGGCTGGCTTCACGGGCGGGTAACAGATGACCAGGGACTCATGGCAGGGTTGTACGCAGTATCTCTTTATTCATGCAGGACGCAGCGCAATCTATACCAAGATAAGCTAAACTAAAACTACAAACAATCTTGTCCTTATAAATATACTAGCCCAGTAGGGTGGGAACAGGATGTGCCACAGAGAGGGTGGAGAGAAAAGTGACTGGTGAAAATCAGGGTATGACAAGGAGAGGGGGAGGAGCAGGCAAGAATTCTACCACTGAACCACCAATGCCCTGGAAGGAGGGTGGTGCTTGTTAACAGCGGTTATGTAAATAGAATGAAGTGGGAGGGAGAGGAAGATGGCGGACTGAGAAGTGGCTAGCCTTGGAGCTCCGGACACATCTCGTGTAAACAATAGGATTTTCTGCCTTTAGCAGGCCAGACAATAAGGGGCCATAGCGGTGACACCAAGGGGTGTCTATAACTTAATTTGGGTTAAGAATTAGAATAGGGGAAAAAATTCTTTTTTCTTCCTTTTAATTTTCAAGCATACATCCTTCCCGCCGCCCCCCCCCCCATAAGCAGTGCCTGGGACCAGCTACTAGCAGGATACCCCGTACCACCAAACAGGGTTTTTTTTTTTTTTAAACTCACTGATACACATTTGGGAAGTTCCTCGCACTGCTCTTTAATTACAACCCTTATTCTTATCTTCTCCCTTTTCTCTCTCTTATCTCTCTCTATCTCTTTTCTTTTCTTTTCTTTCTTTCTTTCTTTATTTTTTTTATCTTGTCATACACTTCTTTCTTCTTTGCCTTTCTGAATTTGTGAATTACTTTGGGGAAGAAATCTGACCCAGAATGGACTCTCTATGTGTGTATCTCTGCTCTAGTTACCTTTACACTCTTGTTACCCCTAGAATATACACTGAATAGTAGATTTGCATAACTGTCTATTCTTGCTATCCTCTCTTTCTTTTCTCTTTCTTCACTGGGATTTGGTTACTATTTTTTCACGGACTGGAGAAATTTTTTGGCTAACTGGTAACGATTAAACTCCTTCAATACTTACTTCAGTTGCTACTGTAATTCCGGAGGTTGGTGAGTGCAATTGTCATAAAGGTATTTAGGACAGTGTTACTTGTGCTCAAAACACAACAACTGAGGAACAACAGAGCATTAAAAAAAAGAGAGAGAGAGAAACACATAAAGAAAAAAATGGGTAGATTAAAAACAAATAAAACTGCTACCCCAATGAATGAAGACAAGAGCCCAGAAGAAACCACAAATCATCCAGAAGTAACCATAGATAAGAAAAGTATGCAAGCAATAAAAAACTTATTAATCACAGAAATGAAAACAACATTGGAGGAAAGGAATGGCAGTATTAGGGAAACAAGAGATGAGACCCCCAAGGAAAATACTGATTATCTTGAGACAATTAGAGAACTGAAAGCTGAAATAGCTGTAATGAAGAAAGAAGCTGAGGCAAGGGAAAGCAGACTAACAGAAGCAGAAAACAGAATTAGTCAGACAGAGGATGAGTTAGAGAAAACTAAGAAAGAGGTGAAAGAGCTTAAAAAGAGATTGAGGGACACTGAAAACAACAACAGAGACATATGGGATGATCTCAAAAGAAGTAACATTCATATAATTGGCCTGCCAGAGGAAGAAAGAGAGGAAGGGGAAGGAAACATTCTAGAGGAAATAATACAAGAAAATTTCCCAGACCTGAATAACAGAAAGGATATCAAGGTTCAAGAGGCCCAGAGAGTACCAAACAGAATCAACCCAGACCTGAAAACACCAAGACACATCATAGTCACAATGAGAAGAAGTAAGGATGAAGAAAGGATCCTAAAGGCTGCAAGAGAGAAACAAAAAGTCACATACAGGGGAAAACCCATAAGACTTTCTGCAGATTTCTCAACTCAAACTCTAAAAGCCAGAAGGGAGTGGCAAGATATCTATCGAGCCCTGAATGAAAAAGGGTTTCATCCAAGGATAATATATCCTGCTAGACTTTCATTCAAGCTAGATGGAGGGATCAAAACCTTCTTAGATAAACAACAGTTAAAGGAGGCAACTATCACCAAGCCGGCCCTGAAAGAGGTAATAAAAGAACTCTTATAAATAAGAACATCACTATAATACTTGTAATATATCAGAGTAAACAAATTTTTTTTAGAACAATGGCACTACAATACATTAAATCCATAATATCAATAAATGTCAATGGCTTAAACTCACCCATCAAAAGGCACAGGGTGGGGGGATGGATCAGAAAACATAACCCACCCATATGCTGCTTGCAAGAATCCCATCTGTCACAACAAGATAAACACAGACTTAAAGTGAAAGGATGGAAAACTATCATACAGGCTAACGGTCCACAAAAAAGGGCAGGAACAGCCATTCTCATCTCAGACACGATAGATTTTAAATTAAATAAAGTAATAAAAGATAGGCAAGGACATTACATAATGATTAGAGGATCAATCAGCCAAGAAGACTTAACAATTATTAACATCTATGCAGCCAACGAGGGACCATCTAAATACATCAAACACCTATTGAAAGAATTTCAAAAATACATCAATAGTAATACAATAATAGTGGGAGAATTCAATACCCCACTCTCACACTTAGACAGATCAACAAAGCAGAGAACCAATAAAGATACAAGAGAATTGAATGAAGAGATTGACAGACTAGACCTCTTGGACATTTTCAGACTCCTCCACCCCAAAAAACTGGAATACACCTTCTTTTCAAATCCACACAACACATACTCAAGGATAGACCACATGTTAGGCCACAAAGACAGCATCAATAAATTCAAGAGCATTGAAATCATCCCAAGTATCTTCTCAGACTACAGTGGAGTAAAACTAACTTTTAACAATAAACGGAAAATTATTAAAAGACATAGAATTTGGAAACTAAACAACATGCTCCTTAAGAACCACTGGGTCAGAGACTCACTCAAACAGGAAATTCAAATGTTCCTGGAAACTAATGAAAATGAAGACACAACCTATCAAAATATATGGGACACAGCTAAAGCAGTACTGAGAGGGAAACTTATAGCCATACAATCACATATTAAACACCAAGAAGAAGCCCAAATGAACGACCTTACTACACACCTCAAGGACTTAGAGGAAGAGGAGCAAAGGAACCCTAAAGCAACCAGAAGGACAGAAATCACTAAAGTTAGAGCAGAAATAAACAACATCGAAAATAAAAGAACCATACAAAAGATCAATGAAGCCAAATGTTGGTTCTTTGAAAGATTAAACAAAATTGACAAACCCCTAGCCAGACTCACCAAACAAAAAAGAGAGAAGACTCAAATTAACAGAATTGTAAACGATGCAGGAGATATCACAACTGACACCACAGAAATCCAGAGAATTCTGTGAAACTTCTATAAAGAACTATATGCCACCAAGCTAGAGAATCTGGAAGAAATGGAAGAATTCCTAGAAACCTATGCACTTCCAAAACTGAACCAAGAATAACTACAAAATCTAAATGCACCAATCACAGACAAAGGAATTGAAACCGTTATTAAGAATCTTCCCAACAACAAAAGTTGTGGACCAGATGGCTTCACAAATGAATTCTACAAAACTTTCAGGAAACAGTTAATACCCATACTTCTTAAGCTATTCCATAAGATTGAAGAAACAGGAATACTCTCTTCCACCTTTTATGAAGCCAACATCACCCTGATACCAAAAGCTGATAGGGACAGAACAAAAAAGGAAAACTGCAGACCAATATCTCTGATGAACATAGATGCCAAAATATTAAACAAGATCTTGGCCAACCGGATACAGCAACACATCAAAAAGATTGTTCATCATGACCAAGTGGGATTCATCCCAGGAATGCAAGGCTGGTTCAACATCCATAAATCAATCAATGTAATTCATCACATCAATAAAAGCAAAGCCAAAAACCACATGATTATCTCAATAGATGCAGAGAAAGCCTTTGACAAAATCCAACACACATTCATGCTTAAAACTCTACAGAAAATGGGAATAGATGGGAAATTCCTCAAGATAGTGGAGTCTATATATAGCAAACCTACAGCTAACATCATACTCAATGGAGAGAAGCTGAAAGCATTCCCCCTCAGATCGGGGACTAGACAGGGCTGTCCACTGTCACCGTTACTCTTCAACATAGTATTGGAAGTTCTTGCCATAGCAATCAGGCAAGAGAAAGAAATCAAATGATACAGATTGGAAGGGAAGAAGTCAATCTCTCACTATTTGCAGATGATATGATAGTATACATAGAAAGACCTAAAGAATCCAGTAGAAAATTACTGGAAGTTGTTAGGCAATATAGCAAGGTATTAGGCTACAAAATCAATGTACAAAAATCAGTGGCATTTCTTTATGCAAACACTAAATCTGAAGAAGAAGACATCCAGAAATCACTCCCATTTACTGTTTCAGCAAAATCAATCAAATACCTAGGAATAAAATTGACCAAAGAAGTGAAAGACTTGTATACTGAAAACTATGAGTCGCTACTCAAGGAGATAGAAACTGATACCAAGAAATGGAAAGATATCCCATGCTCATGGATTGGAAGAATAAATATCATCAAAATGAATATTCTACCCAGAGCCATATACAAATTTAATGCAATACCCATCAAAGTTCCACCAGGCTTCTTTAAGAGAATAGAACAAATACTATAATCATTTATCTGGAACCTGAAAACACCTAGAATTGCCAAAACCATCTTAAGGAAAAGAAACAGAAATGGAGGCATCACACTCCCAGACCTTAAACTATATTATAAAGCCATCATCATCAAAACAGCATGGTACTGGAACAAAAATAGGCATACAGAACAGTGGAACAGAATTGAAAGCCCAGAAGTAAATCCCAACACCTATGGGCATCTAATCTTTGATAAGGGGGCCCAAAGGATTAAATGGAAAAAGGAGGCTCTCTTCAATAAATGGTGCTGGGAAAACTGGGTTGTCACATGCAGAAGAATGAAATTGAACCACTTTATCTCACCAGAAACAAAAATCAACTCCAAATGGATCAAAGACCTAGATGTCAGACCAGAAACAATCAAATACTTAGAGGAAAACATCGGTAAAACACTTTCCCACATACACCTCAAGGACATCTTTGATGAATCAAACCCAATTGCAAGGAAGACCAAAGCAGAAACAAACCAATGGGACTACATCAAATTGAAAAGGTTCTGCACATCCAAAGAAACTATTAAACAAACAGAGAGACCCTTCACAAAATGGGAGAAGATCTTCACATGCCAGACATCAGACAAGAAACTAATCACCAAAATATATAAAGAGCTCAGCAAACTTAGCCGCAAAAAAGCAAATGACCCCATCCAAAAATGGGCAGAGGAAATGAACAAAACATTCACCACAGAGGAGATCCAAAAGGCTAACAAACATATGAAAAACTGCTCTAGGTCACTGATTATCAGAGAAATGCAAATCAAGACAACACTAAGATACCACCTCACTCCTGTAAGAATGGCATACATCAAAAAGGACAGCAGCAACAAATGCTGGAGAGGATGTGGGGACAGAGGAACCCTTTTACATTGCTGGTGGGAATGTAAATTGGTACAGCCTCTGTGGAGAGCAGTCTGGAAAACTCTCAGAAGGCTAGACATGGACCTTCCATATGACCCAATAATTCCTCTCCTGGGGTTATACCCCAAGGACTCCATAACACCCAACTAAAAAGAGGTCTGTACTCCTATGTTCATAGCAGCACAATTCATAATAGCTAAAACCTGGAAGCAACCCAGGTCCCCAACACCACATGAGTGGCTGAGAAAGCTGTGGTATATATACACAATGGAATACTATGCAGCTATCAAGAACAATGAACCCACCTTCTCTGACCCATCTTGGACAGAGCTAGAAGGAATTATGTTAAGTGAAGTAAGTCAGAAAGATAAAGATGAGTATGGGATGATCCCACTCATCAACAGAAGCTGACTAAGAAGATCTGAAAGGGAAACTAAAAGCAGGACCTGATCAAATTGTAAGTAGGGCACCAAAGTAAAAACCCAGTGGTGAGGGGTATGCATGTAGCTTCCTGGGCCAGTGGGGGGTGGGAGTGGGCGGGAGGGATGGGTCACAGTCCTTTGGTGGTGGGAATGGTGTTTATGTACACTCCTAGCAAAATGTAGACATATAAATCAGTAGCTAATTAATATGAGGGGGAAATCAATTGTATGTCTCAAAGTTTCTCAAAAGACAAACTGAATCTTTTTAATATATAGGCTATGTATTTGATATGCGGACTCTCTCAAAAGCCTAGACCAAGTAGATTAGAAGCTTCCAATAGCACAGCTATATACAAGATACTGGGTACTGTCCAGCAAACCATAACAAAGGGACTTTTCAAAGTTAACCCAATTAACAAATAATGTGATGATAATATTAACTATTGATTGTCTTTTTGAACTCTAAGACAGCAGGAACCTCACATCTTCACTATAGAGCCCCTACTTCCCCCAGTCCTGGAACCCTTGGATAGGGCCCACTTTCCCGTATGCATCTCCCAATCCAAACCAAATAACATTGCATCTGCCGATCACAACCTAACCAAAGCAACGATTGCTACCTCAACATGCTTCACCTCAGAATGTATCCAGAGACTTCACGTGTGCAATGACAACCCTTCAGCTTCATTACTCAGGTGAGACCTTTCCTTTAATAGTACACTCTAATTTCATCTCAGGTAGTTCACTTTCTAACAAAGTCCCATAACCTAGATATACACCAGTTTCTATGAGAGAGAGCTTATGTGCACACGTATCCATAAACTACTGCAAAATATATACCTGAAAGCAGGACTACACTAGAGTTTGCAGTGAGTACCTCTCTAACACTTCCTCTTCACTATTCCAAGCTTGGGATCCATGATTGCTCAACAAATTGTTTGGCTTCATATGTTAACTCTCTTTTCAATCACCAGGTTCCAGATGCCACCAGGATGCTGGCTAGGCTTCCCTGGATTGAAGACCCCACCAATGTGTCCTGGAGCTCAGGTTCCCCAGAGTCACACCCTACTAGGGAAAGAGAGAGGCAGACTGGGGGTCTGCCGACCAGTCAATGCCCATGTTCAGCGGGGAAGCAATTAAAGAAGCCAGACCTTCTACCTTCTGCAACCCTCAACGACCCTGGGTCCATGCTCCCAGAGGGATAGAGAATGGGAAAGCTACCATGGGAGGTTGTGGGTTATGGGGATTGGGTGTTGGGAATTGTGTGGAGTTGTACCCCTCCTACCTTATGCTTTTGTTCACTAATCCTTTCTTAAATAAAAATTTAAAAAAAAAAAGAATGAATTGGTTATGTAAATAGAATAGTGTTAAGCAGGGGGGATTAAACTAATGGAACAGAAGGGGTTTTTGGAAGCATACCAACAATTCCCCCTTTCTTTTTAACTACTGGCCATAGTATTAGGATTGTGGGGTGAACAGAAACCTATATCATACAGGCATTTTCAAAAGAACTGGCATAAGACATGGAAAACAAAATAGGCGAGCAGCAATAACCAGTATGATGCCAAGGGGAACGTTTCTTGACTCAAAGGGCAAGGCCTAGCAGGAGAAAGGACATTTCTTGCCTCTGGGAGCACTTCATGCCTCTGGGGGCATCTATTGCCTCAAAGGGTGTTTCCTGCCTCTGTGGGAATAACCTAATAAAGAGGAGATTTTTCTGTCTCTGGGAACAGAGCCTGCAGGCGAGGGAACATGGCCTATAAAGTCTCAAGGCAATTGGCTGAAGTTAGTCTTTCAGAAACACAGCAGCGTGTACCAGTAAGTCTAATGGAGGTGTCAGTCCAAAGTAGGTGACCACAGAAGAAAATGCCAAGGGGTGAAATGCTGCATGTCTGTCTCGATGGGGAATGTCAGCCACCAGAATTCTGCTTTTCTGTAGAGAGTGATCTTTGGAGTCTGTGAATCTCTTTCTTCACGTCATGCCAGGTCACGTCATTGGTTTCCGGGGGTGTGTTGTAGTCATTTCATCTTGTGGGCAATGTCAGAGAACAGGATCCAAATGGATTTCCAGGAATTCCATTTGAGTAGATTCTTTTTCATGTGAAGACTTGACAGCTGAATTTCACTTACTTGTCAAATAAAACTTGTAGCAGATTAGAAGTTTACTATAATTGATAACTCCATTATAATTGGAAGTCCTTTCTAGTATGATTTTAAGGTTGTTTAAACAGTTTAAACTCAATAAAATGTTGAAAGGTAAACAGGATGACCACAGTAGAAGCCTCAGGCATAAGAATAATTAACATAATCATTGCACTATCTGCCCCACCCATAACTCATACTGTTTCAGGATTAAACATTTCAGATTTATGCCAAAACTTTAAAAAGGAATCAAAGGAGGGAAAAAAATTTTTTTGGATTGTTTCTGGATGTCTCTAGAAATCATCGCTGCGTCCAGCATTTTTTTTAAGTAAATGTCAAACAAAAATTCAGTCATTCAAATCACTCTCTTATGAAACAGATCTCACCATGTAGCATCAAGAGTTCCCGGAGGGAGTCCTAGTCCAAAAAGCTCCTCAAAATTTCATTTAGGGTGCTTCTGACTGTTCCTGCTGGATTGCTTCAGGCACCCATTTTTAAAAGTGTCTTCCCATTGAAGAAAGAATCCATTCAGGAGAGTAGAACTAACCACGTGTCTCCATTCTTGGTGACTGCCATGGTACTGGAAAACTCTCCTCAAATTAGAGTAGTCCTTCTCCATGGGAAACACACGAGAAGAAGTCCAGAATGTCCCAGTGGAAATCCCCATGCATATCCCAAGGTCTACGATCACTGTCATAAAGAACCAAATCGTGGCCCGGAGAAAATGTAGTCCTTCTCCTCAGGAAACATGGGCGAGGGAATCCAGAAAGTCCAAGGAGAAATATCTGTGCATCTCCCAAGCTCTATGATTAGGGTCACAAGAAACCAAAGTTCCCGGTCAGGGAAACAAAGTGTGGCCCAGAGAAAAATGTTCCAGAGACAGAGTAACTGTCTCATGATGAAACAGTAGAGGCTTTGGCAAACCTCTTCGTAAGCAGAAGGGAAGACCATAGTGCATAGGTAGGCAAAGTCTTCACTTATCTGAGAGTTGTGCAGGTCTGGTCCCACGTTGTAGGTGCCATATGTTGTTTTCGATGGGCTGGCTTCATGGGCAGGTAACAGACGATCAGGGACTCATGGCTGGGTTGTACGCAGTAGAACCTGAAATTGAATTGGAGTACTGCACCAAAGTAAAAGACTCTGGGGTGGGTGGGTGGGTGGGGAGAATACAGGTCCATGAAAGATGATGAATGACATATTGGGGGTTGTATTGTTAAATGGGAATCTGGGGAATGTTATGCATGTACAAACTATTGTATTTACTGTTTAATGTAAAACATTAATTCCCTAATAAAGAAATAAATTATAAAATAAAAAAAGAAAACCCTATAGAATGTAGCTGGAGGCTTTTGGAAATCATCAGGCAATACAGTAATGTGTCAGGCTACAAAATTAACATACAAAAGTCAGTGGAATTCCTTTATGAAAACACTAAGTTAGAAGAAGACAAAATACATAAATTAATTCCTTTTACAATAGCAACAAAACAGTAAAATATCTAGGAATAAACAAAGAAGTGAAAGACTTGTATACTGAAAATTATGGGTCACTACTCAAAGAAATAGAAAAAATCACAAAGAATTTGAAATATATTCCATGTTCATGGATTGGAAGAATTAACACCATTAACACTAATATACTACCCAGAGCCATATACTAATTTAATGCTATCTCCATCAATATCCAACCATATTTTTTAGGAAAATAAAACAAACACTAGAAATGTTCATCTGGAACCAGAAAAGACCTAGAATAGCAAAAAAATCTTGAGAAAAAGAACATAACTGGAGACATCAAATTCCCAGATCTCAAATTGTATTACAGGATCATTGTAATCAAAACTGCTTGGTACTGGTACATGAGTAGACACACTGACCAGTGGAATAGAACTAAGAGCCCAGAAGTAAGCCTCTATACCTGTGAACATCTTATCTTTGACAAAGGTACCCAGACTACTAAATAGGGTAAGAGAAGTCTCTACAACAAATGGTTTTGGAAAAAAAAAATGGCATGAACCATGCAGAAGGATGAAACTGAACCACTATATTTCACCAAAAAAAAAAGTAAATTCCAAATGGATCAAGGACTTGGATGTTTGACCGGAAACTACCACATCTTTTCAGAACTTTTTTTTGCATAATTTTTTAAATTTTGCATAAATTTTTAAAAACATCTTCAGTGAAAAAAATCCAATTACAAAGAAAACTATGGGAAGAATAACCAATGGGACTACATAAAATTAAAAATCTTCTGCACAGCAAAAGAAACCAATACCCAAACGAAGAGATCCCTCACAGAGTATAAGAAGATCTTTACATGCCATACATCAGATATGAGTTTAAAAACCAAAATATATAAAGAACTTGCCAAACTCAACAACAAGAAAACAAATGAACCCATCAAAAAATGGGGAGAGGACATGTACAGAGTATTCTCCACAGAAGAAACCTGAAAGGCCAAGAAACACATGAAAAAAATGCCCATATCTATGATTGTAAGAGAAATGCAAATAAAGACAACAATGAGATACCAATTCACTCCTGTGAAAATGTCATATATCCAAAAAAGTAGCAACAACAAATGCTGTAGAGGTTGTGGGGACAAAGAAACCCTCCTGCCCTGATGGTGGGAACATAAATTGGTCCAACCCCTGTGGAGAGCAGTCTGGAGAACTCTCAGAAGGCTATAAATGGACTTACCCTATGACCCTACAATTCCTCTCCTGGGGATATATCCTAAGGAACCTAACACAGCCATCCAAAATGATTTGTGTATACCTATGTTCATACCATCATAATTTGTAATAACCAAAATCTGGAAGCAACCCAGGTGTCCAACAACAGATGAGTGGTTGAGTAAGTTGTGGTATATATACAGAATGGAATACTAATTAGCTATGAAAAATGGTGATTTCATCTTGGATGGAGGTTGAAGAAATCATGTTAAGTGAAATAAGTCAGAAACAAAAGGATGAATATGTGATGATCCCACTCATAGGCGATAGTTTAAAAACAAAATCAGAAGAGAAAACACAAAGCAGAACGTGTACTGGAGTTGATATACTGCACCAAAGTAAAAGACTCTGGGGTGGGTCCCAGAATACTGATCCTGGAAAAGGATGACAGAGGACCTAGTGCGGGTTATTTTGTTATGGGGAAAACAAAAATGCTATGTTTGCACAAACTTGTATTTACTGTATAATGTAAAACATTAATGCCCCAATAAAGAAAAAAAAAAATAACAAAGAAACAGAGGAAGTGGAAAACATGGGCACCAGGAGTGGTAGATCTGTTATGCAGACACTGAGTCCCAGGGATAAGTAACAATGGTGGTGATAAAATAACTAACTAAAAAAAAAAATAGGACTGAGATTTTTGGGATGTGTGGCCATGGAGTAACAAGGAATAGAAATAATCCCCCCTACAGGGATGCAGATGTTACGTAGGCCCCTGTGCTGAAAATGGGCCCCAGATCAGATCAATGGGGTTTACAATTAACAATATTTACACACTTTTTCCCATATTTATGAGCTACTCTCTTCCCTGATTCAACTTTCTGTTCTTTTTTCCAACTATGATGTCATCCCCCCAGACAATAGCTTAGGTCACCTGTACATTAGATGTCAGGCACAGTCAAAAATTAGTTGGGTCAAGGGCCCCTTCGAATGTCCCTAACACAGACCTGCTAGCTTTTCCAAAATTAGAGACCACAAATCTCCATGTGCAATATTCTTGCCTTTAGGTGCAGAATTAGCCAACAATTTGTTCTGCTTTCTATCTTAACTATTTTTCAGCCACTAGGTTCCAGATGCTACCATGGTGTCAACCTGACTTCCCAGGGTAAATGACCCCACCATGTGTCCTGGAGCCTCACCTCCCCAGATCCTTGCCCCAACAGAGAGAGAGAGAGCGAGACAGGCTGGGAGTATGGAAAAATATAAATATTAGGAAACTTATTGGTTATGGTGAAAATATAAGGCCAAGAATAACTACTTTAGAGATTCATCAGGTAGAGTCACACAAAAAGGCAATTTTTTGTTAAAAAATACAATCATGTGTCAATTTATCCCATCCATTATAGTATCCTTTCTTATCCCAAGGACCATCTTTTTTTACAATCTATTAGTTTATCAGGAGGGGGTAGCCAATTTCATCCTGTCTAAGTGGTATCATCTGAACATATGGGTGGCTCAGGATCTCTCCATGTGACCATGTCAAAGACAGGTGGATTTAACACATGGGTTCAATAAACCTGGCCTGTGGCTAGAGTCAGAAAATAACTTATAAACAACCAAACCCATACCCAATTTTTTACCTTTCTCTGATTGGAATTAATGGTAGTTCTAGAAATCATGGTTAAATGTGAATTATCTGGTGTCTTAAACTTGCCTACTTTTTTGAGTACATCTGTGGCTTCACTGGTCAGACATTTTAAATTACCCTGTGTTGCAGACTTTGTTATCAGATCAGTTGGTGTACAACAATCTTCAGCAGTCCTGGGGCTCATCTTCTTCACTGTGACCAGGACCTTAAGTTGATGAATCTCTGAGAGAAGATACTGATTTGCTTGATGCCAAATAATGATAGAGTTTCACTGCTTTAGCAAGTATCTAAATAGGTCCTGTATGTGATAGAACTGAAGCATACCCTCTAGCCCAGGTTAATAATTTAGCAGTTCGCTGCCAGGAGGGACATTGTGTCACACCCTTATACAAAACTAATGGTATTGGTGTGTCTTCTAAGGGTGCAGTATGTCGCTCAACTGCTGTTATGACCATAGAAGAGCAATTTTAAACATTTAATGTAAAAAGTATTTTTCTACTGTTCCTGAGGTGTCAGAGAATCCTGAGTATTCCCCCTTTTTTTGTTTGACAAGATGTTTTTGATAAGACTGTTAGTTCTTACTACAATTGCTTGTTCTCTAGGGTTGTATGGAATGCCTGTTGTTTGTTTTATATTCCAAGGTTGGAGAAAAAGAGAAAATGCTGTAGAGGTATAGGCTTTATTATTATCTGTTTTTATATGTATATCTGTGCCCATTGTAGAAAAGGCAGAAAATAAATGACAGCAAACATATATTAAAGATTTATCACACTGACATGTTTCATGAATAAAAGAAGAAAAGGTATCTATTGAGACATGAACATAACAAAAGTGGCCAAAATAAAAATAATATGTAACATCTGTTTGCCATAACTCATTAACTTTGTGGCCATGTGGATTAACTCCTTGTTGTGGGAGAGTAGTGTGTCCTAATTGGCAATCAGGTAATTCAGATAAGGCCTCTTACTTGCCTAAGAGGAATGTTAAAGGCAAACATGAAGGCCCTAGCTCCTTGATGATAAAACTAATGAGATTGTTGACCTTGTTGAATAGATGTAGCTGTCATGACTAATTCATCTGCCTTGTCATTTCCCTCAGTGATGGGTCCAGGTAGACCTGAATGGGAACAGACTTGTGTAACATATAATGGGTGTGTGCATCTCTGTATGACCTTTTGAAGTATCAAAAACATGTGAAAAAGAGCCTTATCATCTCCTTCATGTAAAAGATCATTTTCTATAACCTGAATACAGCCTACAACATATGTTGAATCTGATACTATTTTGAAAGGCTGATCATGAAAATATTGTAAGGCACTTGTGGCAGCAGCTAATTCTACTCTCTGTGTAGAGGTTTGTTTCTCAGTGATAAAGTATAATCATTCATTGTCTACTTTTCAAGTAAAAGTTCATTTTCCTGACTTACCAGAGCCATCAACAAAGACTGCAGGGGCAGCAGGAATAGGGGAAGGGGATCTACGTGTTTTAAGGAGAAGAGGTAATAATGTTAATGAGTGATGTAGTTTATGTTTAGGAACTGTAAAATCAGTACAACCAAGAAAATCAGCTGAAACACTTTGCAAAGAGTTAGGGAATTCTAATGCAGAAGAAAAGTCATTAATTTTCCCTTTTAAGAGGCCACTGTTCCACTCATATGGGAGGGCCAGGAATCCACTGAAATTGAAGTGGAGGGAGATTGACAGTGGCCTTTAGGATAAATTTGACTGAGTTTTTGTCCCAATTTAAATTTTCCACTATTTCAGTAAATCTCTTCCATTAAGGGTAAAAGGGAGGCTGAGAACATAAAGACAAAAAGAGGCTTGCTGACTTTCTGGGTCCACACACTTTAGTGTGTCTTTACTCTGTTTAGGTGTCTTAACTCCTCCTAACCCTGATAGGGAAAGATGAGAGGAGCTAATTTCCAAGGTGAAGGGCAGTCTTTTGTGGATATAATAGTGACATCAGCACCTGAGTCAATTAAACATGTAATTGGTTGGTCCTTAATAGTAATAGTTAATAGAAGGTGCCCTGTAGAGATTTTAGTGGCCCAATAAATGTCTGTACCTTCAGAGGTTTTATCTCCCCTTTCCTTATTAAAATGATGTTTGTGAAAATGGAAATAATACTAACTGTGCTAACTTTATATCTGAAGGAAGATAGTGGAAGCCTTTACTAGTAAGTTAGTGAAGCCTTTACCAGTAAGCACATTTCAATTTGACCT
Source organism: Erinaceus europaeus (assembly GCF_950295315.1). Lineage (NCBI taxonomy): Eukaryota > Metazoa > Chordata > Mammalia > Eulipotyphla > Erinaceidae > Erinaceus > Erinaceus europaeus. The sequence continues at coordinate 65,921,510 of NC_080185.1, forward strand.
TCAAAGCCAGGGTATATTAACACTGGAAAAACTTGGATGTCTTTACTATAAAAGCTGGAGTGACCTAAAATTAGTCCTGCATAAGCTTCTGCAAGTGGTCCCCAAACTGTTGTAGGTATAATTTCTACCTTATCTTATTATCTAAAACTATACTTTTCAGTTATATTTGTATGTAATTGTGCACCATCTGAGGTGGCTGCTCTAAGGTCTTTTACCGAGTATCTTGGAGTTTCCAAGGATTGGGTGGGACTATTGTTACACTTTCTGGGCCCCAAGAGGGAGCACTGACCTTCCATGTTTGACTCCCTGTTTTGTGTGGGGCAAGGGAGTTGTGGCCCAAATGCCCACTTCCCTGGATAAGTTTTCCTGAATGTCAACTTTAATCTGCAAAGAACAGGCTAGTGGAAGCCTTTTATTTTTCCTCCAGGGTTATTGCTGGTCTTGGTGCCTGCACCATGAATCCATTGCTCCTAGAGGCCATTTTCCCCCTTTTTTGTTGCCCTTGTTGTTGTAGCCTCGTTGTGGTTATCATTATTACCATTGTTGATGTTGTTCGTTGTTGGATAAGACAGAGAGAAATGGAGAGAGGAGGGGAAGACAGAGAAGGGGATAGAAAGACAGATACCTGCAGACCTGCTTCACTGCCTGTGAAACGACTCCCCCGCAGGTTGACAGCCAGGGGCTCAAACCGGGATCCTTAAGCAGGTCCTTGCGCTTTGCGCCACGTGCGCTTAACCCACTGCGCCACCACCCGACCCCGTGGAAACCCTTTTGACACATATAGCACTTTTGTTTGGGCTTTGCCTTATTATTATTATTGTTGTTATTATTATTATTATTAATTATTTTGACCAGATTGTATGCATTTCTTTTTAAATTTTTTTTTATTTATAAAAAGGAAACACTGACAAAACCATACATTAAGAGGGATACAACTCCACACAATTCCCACCACCAGAACTCTGTATCCCATCCCCTCCCCCGATAGCTTTCCTATTCTTTATCTCTCTGGGAATATGGACCAAGCATCATTATGGGGTGTAGAAGGTAGAAGGTCTGGCTTTTGTAATTGTTTCCCTGCTGAACATGGGTGTTGACAGGTAGATCCATACTCCCAGCCTCTCTGTCTCTTTCCCTAGTGGGGCAGGGCTCTGGGGAAGAAGGGCTCCAGGACACATTGGTCTGGTCTTCTGTCCAAGGAAGTTAGGTTGGCATCATGCTAGCATCTGGAACCTGACAGCTGAGAAAAGAGTTAACATATAAACCCAAACAAATTGTTGAATAATCATGAACCTAAAGGCATGAATATTGCAGTTGAAGATTTGGGGCCTCCATTTTGGAAATAGCTACTAGGTCTATTTCAGGTATATTCCAAGGGGCCCATGACTTTATTACTTTTTGCCTAAACCTATCTGATATGCAGGTGGACCCAAGTTATTATCTGGGGAGATGATGTCACGGCTGGATAAAGTGCTAGAAAGTGGCATCAGGGAAGAGAGTAGCTCCCACATATTGGAAAGGTGTAAAAATATTGTTGACTGTAGACTCCATTGATTTGAACTGGGGCCCATATTCAGCTTAGGAGCCTATGTAACCCCTGCATCCCTGTAGTTCTGAGCTCGCATTCTCTCCCTTCAGAGGAGTAAACATTCTCTACTGTTGTTGATCCACATTGATAGCAAGGTCTTATGGAGGCCCACAAAGGGTCACGTTGTGTTATTCCTGATGGAGATGACCAGTGACAATGGAAAGAGGGATCTATTCAAGGTCTAGGCCCATCATGTCTGTTTGGAAATCTCAGGACTCCCTAACTAGGGCCCCAGTTGATGGGGTGGCCTGACAGTGACTAAAGAGTCATCATTATGTCCTGCATTTATTTCTAAGGTGACCTTGCTTCCCACAGTTAAAACAAATTTTATTCTGAAACTGTTGAGGCTGCAATGTAGCTGCAAGAGCCTTCAGATTTTCTTTAAAAGTGTGTGTTTCTACCTGTTGGAAGGCCTTGATCATTTGAGCTATGTTAAGATTTTTTTGCCCTTATAGGTTTTAAGACTTCTTAGCAATCTTTATTAGCATTTTCAAATGCTAACTTTGATTAAAACTTCAGCTTCTTCACTTTTATCAATCTGTCTAGAAATAGCTTCTGCAATCTGTTTATAAAATCAATGTAACTTTCATTTGCCTTTTATGGAGAATGGCAAAAGAACCTGAGGGTGTTCCAGCCTGTGGGATTCACTTCCAAGCCTTAATGGCAGCCTGTCCTGCCAGGCTTAGTGCTGTCTATGGCATTTCAACCTGAGCAGCAGGTGTTTCATAGTTTCCTTCTCCTAGTTGCATCTTAATGTGGATGCCAGCCTGTCTGTATTATTCATAAGAGAGACTGCTGGCTCATAATATTCTTGCAGTCATGAGCTATAATGATCTACAGGTAGCACAGCTTTAACCGAACCATTCCAATCAAATGGAGTTAGTTCATGTGAAGAAGAAATAGCTTCAATTATGCCATTAGTAAAAGGACTTTGAACCCCATTATTAGTGACACTTGTATGGAGTTCTTTATAAACTGCTAGAGGTAAACGCTCATGAGTAGGATCTCCTTCTGCTACTCTTAGGAATTGAAATGTATGAATGCTTTCTGACTATTTCCCTTCTCTGAAACATTTCTCAATTTCGGACTCCAAACCTGAATCATAATTGATATCAGTATCAGAAGGACTTTCTGGCCTTACAGGGAGAGCTAAAGGCAAGAAATGTCTTGTGCTGTCTGCTGAGCCTGACTCTGCTGTGGAAGTGGCAGAGCTGAGGGGAGAGGGGACTGCAAACCTCTCTTCAACCTGGGTACTGCTACTGGCCTCAGTGGAGGC